>NW_013667364.1:26568-48555 GCF_000517525.1 Limulus polyphemus | reverse complement strand
ATATATCGTAATACAGTTATAGCTATTTATGGAAATAAACATATATATATATATATATCGTAATACAGTTATAGCTATTTATGGAAATAAACATATATATATATATATATCGTAATACAGTTATAGCTATTTATGGAAATAAACATATATATATATATATATCGTAATACAGTTATAGCTATTTATGCTGACTTAATTCTTGTTTTTGTTGTAGTCTTAACAGTTTATTAGTTTTAGAAAAACGTTTCTATTAATTTAAAACTAACGATTCACTAAGGTAGTAGTTTTCTGGCTAATAAGAAACTCTGTGTTAGCGCAAGTAATAGTATTTAATAAGTAATCATGCGTTGTAAAATGTCAAAAAGAAATATGATGACATTATTACGACGTGTACTTCATTTCAATAAACTCTTTGTTGAGCCCCAGTGGGTCAGTAGTAATTCTGAAGGCTTATAACGCTAAAAACCAGGTTTCGATATCCGTGGTGAGCACAGCACAGATAGTCTGTTGTGTAGCTTTGTGCTTTACTACAAACAAACTCTTTATCGTAATCTTCTGTAAAATTTGTAGTAATCAAAATCAGTTATTTTTAGGAACTGTATATTCGATATTTCTTTGTCTTACCATCCTTCGAAGTTTCTGAAACAAGAAAGTTGTCTAATTCGACAGTCTGCGCTTTACTTTGTTATGACCTTTCTGAGTAGATCTGGACGGAAAAAATAATTATAAGATCGAAAAAATATAATGAGCTTGTCCTTAGAGTCATTAAGTTATATGCAGATGAATCATTTTAGTCACGAATACCCAGACTGGCACCCATTGACAGTGGATTACTTTTTATAGTGTGTTCGATGAAAATCACTCAACAAAATTGTAACTCCTATATATAATGAAAATCACGCGCTTGGTTGCTGTTATGCATATGTTAAAGCTGTTAATAAATGAAGCTAAAAAACGTTTAACCATAGATCTTGCTAGTGTTAACTATAGGCTTAGCTTAAAACGTTGAAAGCTTAAAACTAGATAAATAGAAAAGTAAATCAGGCTACCTGACAGAGTTTTAACTTCAATACTAGAAAGAAATTTTTCCCTGAAGTGGCTGACGCCATGATTTCTCATGGTAATCTACAGTTAATATTATTCAGTGGCACTGCAAGACTAGAAGAAACAATATAATTTATATATTAAAAACAAAATATTTCACACCTTTCCTGGGGGGGGGGGGTAAATCGTAGATGGTTCATTGCTTTGAAAATCTCCCGATAGCTTATATCTCCACAAATCTGGATTCGATACCCGCACTAGTCAGAGCACCATACTGTTTTGTGTAGCTTTGTGCTTAACAACAATCAAGCATTGCCTTAAATTTCTTTACTTTGAAAATACCAATACTCAAAACTGGTCGTCAAGTGACCTTACATGTTTTTTCTCTAAAACATCTTAAAAACTCTAGCCAATATTCTCTTCGGGGGGGGGGGTCTTCATCTAAATTCTTAACATTTTTAAACGTTAAGTCCTATCTTAGTTGTGATGTCTTAATGGAATAATAAATATTAATTAAACTTAGGGGGTAGGAATGTATTGAAACAATATACGCAATTGTAAATATTAGTATTTCAACACATAAAAACAGAAAATAAACAATTCTAATAAAATCTAACTCAAGGAAATAAAGTTTGAAAACAAACAGAAATGTATAAGAAAGAAACGTAATAGACTTTGTGTTGTGCTAAGTATAAAAAAAAAGAAATACGATATTATATGCAAAGACTAAGGACTGAAAACTGAAGGAAATCCAGCAACCAGTTTTCACACTTTCAAAATTGTTTAAAAACTGTCTTGAAGACTTTCAATGTTGTATCTTACTACGATTTCATCTCATTGTATATTTATTTTCTCAGTCAATTCCCTATATTTTCTGTTCGCCTAAAAATGTAAACCTACAAAATTGTACCCAACTTGTTTCCCCAACTTTTCTGTTGGCAAGGAAATGTACACTACAAAATTGTACTTCAGTTGTTTTCCCAACTTTTCTGTTGGCAAGGAAATGTACACTACAAAATTTTACTTCAGTTGTTTCCCTAATTTTTCTGTTGGGCAAGAAATGTACCTTACAAAGTTGTACTTCAGTTGTTTCCCTAATTTTTCCGTTGGCCAAGAAATGTACCTTACAAAGTTGTACTTCAGTTGTTTCCCTAATTTTTCTTTGGCCAAGAAATGTACCTTACAAAGTTGTACTTCAGTTGTTTCCCGAACTTTTCTGTTGGCCAGGAAATGTACCTTACAAAGTTGTACTTTAGTTGTTTCCCGAACTTTTCTGTTGGTCAAGAAATGTACACTACAAAGATGTACCTCAGTTGTTTCCCCCATGGCTTCTATCGATAAAGAAACGCACACCTTCAAAATTATAAAAGCCACCTTAGCATCCAAGGTGTTCTTAGAAGTTACAAGCAAGAAAGGCAAATTAAATAATAAATATCAAAGTTAAAGTTACATAAAATATGGAATTTACCTGAGACTTGTAAAACGAGAATAGATATAAACAAATAAGGATCAACTGAATTGTCCTCATCTACAGCTATCAAAAAACACAAGTTTTGCTCCACAAACGTTTATGATCATCGATATATCAATTTTAACTCATTATTGATTTGGAATTAATACAGAAATAACCTTATCTCACCAGGGGGAGAAGGTGACAAAGGTGGCGTTGTTTGAAAAGTTAATTTTTGGGGAGACGTTCTTCTTTAATTTTATGCCAAGGATTATACAAAAAAAGACAAAAAATATCTATATGCAATGTGTGTGTGTGTGTGTGTAAAGTTACATGCTTTCAATAAATATTCGTTTAGTAAATTTGTTTATACCCTAAAAAATATGATTTTTTTCCTATAACTAGTCTGTAACTGCTCTTCGTCTGTATCATAAGAGATTTTTTAATTAGCTCTGACCGATGTAAGAAACTTACGAAAAAGACTATTCTAGTGTTAGTGGAGATGGTGCTATGGTCTGTATCATAAGATTTTTTTTTTTAATTAGCTCTGATCAATGTAAGAAACTTACGAATAAGACTATCTTAGCGTTAGTAGAGATGATGCTATGGTCTGTATCATGAGGTTTTTTTAGTTAACTCTGACTGATGTAAGAAAGTTATGAATAAGACTGCCCTAGCGTTAGTAGAGAGGGTGATATTTAACATACTGAATCAAAAATTGATGAAAATGTCCAAATATAGAAATAGTTGACTTACTACGTAGATATGATTAAAGTACAGTACCTGCTCTTCTCATATATGCACAGAAGAAAACGTTCTTTGCAACCAATGCCTTTGGAATCATGCGAAAGTGTTAAGGTAATCAGGATAATGAGATACAAGTACAAATGATATCACAGCAAAATAAGGTTAATATAGGCAAGTAAGCACTGGAATACCGCGTTTATAAGGAGAGCGTTTAATGACATAATTAATTAACAAAATTTACGTTACGTATGTTTACCAAATATACCTATAGTTCAAACCTTAAACACGTTAAATTATTCAGTTCACGCACTACTATTAATCTCTGCTAAACAAATTAGTAATATTACACAGTTTTACTTAATGTTCTACTCGTTATTTGAGTGGCCTTTCAAAACTTCAAAGTGAAACTTGTGTGTTCATAATAGCTGGTAGAAATTGTTATTAGACTAAAACTGTACCAGAATATATTTATTAAAATATCTTACTTGTAAAATTTGTGTTTAGAATATTCAAGTGATGGAAGTTTCATGTGATACAAGTTATAACTCTATGAAATATTTTCAAAATCATTTGCAACCCGAATCAGTTGCATAGTTCACTATCCACAGATATATGAAGAAAGAAATTGGACTAAATTCAAAATCATAAATTGGATTCCCAGTTCATTGTACAGCTTTGCGCTAAAAATAAACTAAATTCAATCTTGCATTATCTTCAACTTTTTATAGTCTTAGCTTTATGGAATCAAAGTTGTGTATTATATTTAGACACTGGTGCATGTTGCCTATTTTGCTTGATGGAAACTAACTGTTTATATACGCTGGTGTCATAGTACGATTGGGTGAAATGTGTACGAATATGAACATTAATTTTATTAATTCACAAAGTCAGGTATTTATTGCATTCTCACCAATTCCAGTTATAAATACATTCACTACTGCTATAGTATAGACAACGGATAGCCTGCCGGATTGTGGATCTCAGCGTCTAGCATTTGTGTCCAGTTACCGATAAAAAAAATCTCGTTCCACACTCTAGAATCTTAGGTGCGTCCTGAGAATAACGGTCAAATCCCACTATTCGATCAGGCATGAACATCCCATGAGTTAACGGTGGGTGCTGTTAACTACCTGTCTTCCCTCTAGTCTATCAGCTCAAAATGAGGATCGACTATAATATATAGTCTTTGCACGAATATTCAAAAACAAAAGCAGCTACAGTAACTAACTTGAATTTATGACTCATCGAATTCTGTTCGCGTTCTGTTTGTTTCTATGATTTCTTTAGTAACGTCTTTTCCTGCGTTAAGTAAAGTACTTAATAGGATAGATACACATCTAATTATAGCCGTACTACTGCTTATCTTTCTTTATCTATAACATAACATCCTCAAATGCAGTCAACTATCGAATGATTTTCTCGGCAATGTTGATCATAGTTGTGATTCTTTTTCGATAATTTCATCTTATCACAGTCCTTATATATATATATTAGCCGCGGCATAGCGGCTCATAGAACGGCTCTAATCTTTTTTCTTTTTTTTTCAATTACAAAATTTTAGCTCATAGCTCCGTCATCTCTTGACCGATTTGAGTTCTTGTTACGGTTTTGAATTCAGGGGGTCAAACTCTTTCGATTGATATATTTAACCACACCCAAGGTTTCTAATCCTGCCTAAAGGAATTTCAATTTGAGGGTAGGCTGGAAGAGACTCTGATGAATATTGTTTGTTTGTAGTTGTGCACAAAGCTACACAATGAGCTATCTGTGCTCTGTCTACCACGAGTATCGAAACCCGGTTTATAGCGTTGTAAGTCCGTAGACATACCTCTGTGCCATTGGGGGGAGTCTCTGATGAGTAATAAAATCGAATCGGGTATATGCGCGACCCACGCTTGTTATTGCTGGCGCACAATAATATAGCTAATAAAAAGGAATAAAAGTCTCATAGATTAATTTACTCTAATCCTGCCTAAAAGAATTTCAAGTGCCGCGACTATTGAGGATTCCCTTTTGTTTGAAGAAAGAAATATAATTTTTTGGATGAAAATATAGCTGTGCCACATGACACCGAAGTAGACAAATTCGATAATACAAAATTTTTTATATGTAGCCATCTTGTCTTAAATTTTCGTTAGGGCGTCTTTTGAGGTACAATATTGAAACGAAATAAAACAATTACACGAGGCATGCTTTTTAAAAGTAAATTATGCTGCGAAATTTGTAAATAAAAAGAAAAGAAAAACCCATAATAACTTAGATATTTGTAGTAACATCTATCTTATTTCTTTATCTGGTAAATATCTTTTTGGAGGAGAAGAAAAAAATAATGAAGTTACAGAAGGTGACTATACACAGTTATGAAAAAAAACAGCTTGTCAGAGAGAGAGATTAAGAAAAAGGATCGCCAGGGGGAGACAATGCACAGGAATGCAATGAAAAGGATCGCCAAATTAAAATCGTTTTTAGCATTCAGCAAACTCCAAAAGAGGTGGATTTCTTTCCCATACTTTAACTTGATGGCCTGTTAACGTAGTAATGGCTGTTTCGTGTAACAATTTACGATAGTGGACCAGTTACTACCTCCGGGTTCAGCTTCACTTTGTTCTAAGGACTTTCAGTCAGTTGTAGTTCGATCATCAAGTGTAATTCTATGTCTTCATTACAACTTCCAAATAAAATTGTCAGCTGTTTTTCTTGAAATACGAACGGACACTTGTCTCTTTTTTTATTTTAGGAAAATAGCTCACTATTGTTTTACTTCTTATTTCAGTTCCCTAACTCTCCTAAGCTTTCGTGTTGTCTTCTGTTTAGTTGTGACTATTTTAACTTATTCTCTTCTATGACTTTTAAAACCCTACACACGCTATCTGTATTACCATTAACCTAGATGTTATATTACTGTATACCTCTTTTCTTATGTCATGTTTATTTATGTCTATATTCTAACATACCCTGGCTATATTACCTTTAGCCTAGCCCTTATGTTACTGTATACCTATTGCTATCACAATAATTGCTTATTTCCCCTTTCTTTACGTTTATAACCTTATATACCCTGCCTATATTATCTTTAGGCAAGTCCTTCTTGTAACTGTGTTTTCTTATTTCCCTTTTTTTTTATGTTTATGACCTTACATACCCTGTCTATAAAATCTTACCTTTAAGCTAGCTAGCCCTTCTTGTCACCTTGTTTTTCTATTCCCCCTTTCTTCACATGTATGACTTTACATCCTCCATCTATATTACGAATAACGTAGCTCTCCTGTTACTGAATGTATTTTTATATGTATGATATTTAGCAATGTTTTCACTACTTCTGTCAATATATCTGCAATTTTTTTATGACTAAACCTCTCTCCACCCTCTAACTTTTCTCGGCTTTCGTTCTACTTTTCAAACCTAATTTCTTTGAGCTGTTTTTTTCTCTCCCGGTCGCCATCTCTGTTATATATCTTCTCATTGTGAGCTTCTACGTGAAAGGTATATTTTTAGAACACAATTAAAACAGCTTTATTGCAGATTCGTCATTAATGTAGAATTACATAGTCAGCTCATGCAGTCATGGAGCTATTGACGAGGTTACAAGTGTATCACGAAAACAAAGTATTTAGTGTGTAGTTTCATTCTGAATAATTAAACTGGCAGTAGCCGAACTCTATGTTACTACGTGGAAAAAAATTACTATGGGTTCATTAGGCACTACAGGCCCGGCATCGCCAGGTGGTTAGGGAGCTCGACTCGCAATCTGTGGGTCGCGGGTTCGAATCCCCGTCCCACCAAACATGCTCGCCCTTTCAGCCGTGGGGGCGTTATAATGTGACGGTCAATCCCACTATTCGTTGGTAAAAGATTAGCCCAAGAGTTGGCGGTGGATGGTGATGACTAGCTGCCTTCCCTCTAGTCCTACACTGCTAAGTTAGGGACGGCTAGCGCAGATAACCCTCGTGTAGCTTTGCGCGAAATTCAAAAACAAACAAACAAACATTATGCACTTGTTAGTGCTCCCGCAAGGTTATCAATGCTCTTTTTGTCGGTTTTGACAAGGTTCTTAAATCATGAAATTATAAATACGCGTATTTGGCTAAGAGCATAAAAGTCGAGGGTACGTTTTATACTGGTATTTATACTACAGTTTCACTAAATTAAGCACACGTGAAAGTCATGGAAACGTTAATGCTAAACACTTGGCTGTATACTATTATCTATAAATTAATAAGGCAAAAATTATGGTGAAATAAAATCAATTAATTGTTAGGCGTTTCGATTATTCTTAAATAAAGTGATCGAGCGCAGAAAGTATACATTCTTAGAAAATTAAATTATGATAGCTTATTCTTAAATATCACACTTCTTCAATGACCCGTTCTTGCTTTGACTTAAGAATCTTGATAAGGCACTAAAAACCAAAATAATGTTTTGTTTTTAGGTTATTCAGAATATTTGAGAGATGGTGAGTAATTTTCTGGTGGAAATGTTTACCACTTTATACTTGGTGACATAGATGATTAAAAAGAGTTAAAAAATAGCACCATAGTCTCTAAATGAATAGGAATACTTTCGCTGTCGTGTCTCTCGGTGGGGCCCCCCAGTGGCACAGCGGTATGTCTGCGGACTTACAACGCTAGAATCTGGGTTTCGATACCCGTGGTGGGCAGAGCACAGATAGCCCTTGTGTAGCTTTGTGCATAATCAACAACAACTCTCGGTGGGTTAACAGACTTAAACGCTAAAGTACGGGTTTCGATAGTGTCATCTAGTGGATGTAACCTCACAGTGTTCACCTATCTTAGTAGCAAACTTCTGGTTTCATATGTTTGTTTTTACAGTGTTCACCTATCATAGTAGCAAACTGCTGATTTCATATGTTTGTTTTTACTTATGAACATCCTGAATATCTTAGACGGAAGATTACGAGAGAAAAAAGGTGTTTCCTCAACAAGCAGAAATAAATTAATTTAAAAGATTATTTAGTGCATTTTTAAAGAATATTATAATATTCAATATGCATTAACATGTAATAATGAGGTGTATGAAATGAAGGTAAACAATATGTACTACCCTTTCACAGGTGTATTCCACTCAGTAAAATAATGGCATGGCCTGGTGGTTAGGGTACTCGACATGCAATCTGCGGGTCATGGGTTCGAATCCCTGTCACATGCTCGCCCTTTCAGCCATGGGGGTGTCAAATGTGATGGTCAATCCCAATCCCGCTATTCCCTGGTAAAAGAGTAGCCCAAGAATTTGCGGCAGGTGGTGTTGACTAGACGCCTTCCCTCTATTCTCTCTAGTCTATCATTGGTAAATTAAGGATGGCTAGTGTATTATAACCCTCAAGTGGCTTTGTACGAAAATCGAAACAAACCAAACCAGTAAAATAAAATTTCACCAGAAAAACTATATAATTATCAGAAAAGATATTAAATTTAGTGAAGATATGCCTTAACTTTTATCATGCCAATGTGGAGTGATCCTATTACATTGTAGCTATGCTTAAATGTATTTAGTGGAAATGTACCTTAACTTTTATCATGCCAATGTGGAGTGATCTATTACATTGTAGCTATGCTTCAATGTATTTAGTGGAAATGTACCTTAACTTTTATCATGCCATTGTAGAGTGAGTGACCTATTAAGGTTGAGTTATCCGTAAATATTTCCATGCTAACGTATGAAGCTCATAAGTTTTGCAAAATATCTTTGCTTGGATCATTTGTCGACTTCGGTCGTTTGTTCTTTATTTTAAGAAATGACTTCACATTCTCTGAGCCGCCAGTTGACAGGAATTCAGACTTTGAAGTATACATATTATATATTCTATCTATCTTCTGTTTTAATCCTACACGAGATTATCAAATAACAGTGACAGTATATAAAAACCCATCTAGTCGAATTAATAATGAAAAATATTTAATAGTTAAAACAAATGGACAATCGCTTTTGTTTTAAGGTAAAGGGTCAAAGTGTGAAAACGAAAGCTAAAACAAATTTCGGTTCAGTTTACTTTTATTTAGTTCTTTTACATTCAAAGCAATTCTACCCAAGTATCATCTGTCTTACTCCATTTTATAATTTGTAACTAGCATTTTAGTTTATTTCATGCAAAATTACAGTCATTCTTACAAAGGAAATACGATTTCACATTGGTATTTAACCTTTTGATTACCAACTTTGCGAAAATAATGGAAATTAAAGTTGGCTAAGAAAGGTAACTTTGTTGACAAAATAATTCTGTTTGATATCTTGACAATAGGAGCGTTAAAAACATTAACGTTAATACCTTAAAATATTTATTAATTTTACTGTTAGATCAAAGAGGATGATAGAGCACAGATGGTAGATTGGTAAAATAAAATAGCATGGGGCATGATATTTTGGTAATATTATTTAACCTTTGTATTGGCTTTTTGTGGCCCATATCTTCAATGGACATCGAGTTATCTTGTGATATAGAAAGCAAGCAAAGAAAACAGTACGGTAGGTGTAGTATAAAATAGACAAAAAATAGTACTATATAACAGATTATAAAACATTAAGATAGATATAGTATAAAGCATGTTAAAAAACAATATTGTGAATGAAATATAGAACAGACTAAGAAAGCAGTATGGTGGTGTCGTATAGAACAGGTTAAGAAAACATCATAATGGATGTAGTATATAGCAGGTTAATAAAACATTATAATACATGTAGTACAAAGCAGGTTAATAAAACAGTATAATGGATATAATATATAGCAGATTAATAAAACAGTATAATGAATGTGGTATATAGCAGGCTAATAAAACAGTATAATGGATATAGTATATAGCAGGCTAATAAAACAGTACAATGGATGTAGTATACAGCAGGTTAATAAAACAGTATAATGGATGTAGTATAGACCAGGTTAATAAAACAGTATAATGGATGTAGTATAGAGCAAGTTAAGAAAACAGTATAATGGACCTAGTGTATAGCAGGTTAATAAAACAGTATAATGAATGTGGTATATAGCAGGTTAAGAAAAAGTATAATCCACGTAGTATATAGCAGGTTAATAAAACAGTATAATGGATGTAGTATATAGCAGGTTAATAAAACAGTATAATGGATGTAGTTTAAAGCAGGTTAAGAATATAATATGGTGGATAAAGTATAGAATTAATTAATAAAATTGTATGTTCGGGGAATTATAGAACAGACTAAGAAACCAGATACCCCATAAAAATAAAGAACATGGTTGTGTATGACATCCAGCTTTGTTATAGAAAGACATAATTTGATGAAATGATTCTTCCCTCAACTAGGTGTCCTATCTGGCAAGAACGGAAGCCAACATTCAGCACACATGAGCTCCCTTGCACAGCCTCCCCGTCTACGAGAAAAGGTGAAGCATATAATTTCTTCAAAGATGCTTTGCTGTGGCCGTAGAAAGGTAGGTGAATAAAATGCTTTAAAGCTACAAGCTATAAGTAGCGAAAATCTTTCTTTAACTTCATCAGTTTATATGAAGATATGATTGACAAGTGGTATAAAATATGTTTGTGTGTATGAAAGTTAAATTATTTTAAAAATTACACTTACCAACGCTTAAGAAATATTTTGCATGTGAGTGTATGTTTTTAAAATGCAGAAAACATTAAATCGAGCTCATACTTTTCTTGAAGAGATTTTTTATTTTCTTTGATTTAGCGCTATTGTTATTGAAAAGTTGAAATATTTTCTACGAAACATTTTCAGTAATGATTGAATTTGCTAGTCAGTTTGTTTATTCAGTGCTGATAGGAGAGAATTGGTAAGTGAAGTTGTTCTTGTATTAGCTTCTACTGTGAACTTAAACCTATCAGCGATCATTAGATGAGCTAACTTATATAACTTGTTATCGAATAAATAACACGCTTTCATTATATATATATAAGTAGAGTGGACTTTGCATTCTTCTTTTTACCAGGCCCGGCATGGCCAGATAGTTAGAACACTAGACTCGCAATCTACAGGTCGCGGGCTCGAATTCCCGTCACACCAAACATGTTCGTCCTTTTAGCCGTGGGGGCGTTATAATGTGATGGTCAATGTCACTATTCGTTGGTAAAAAAGATGCCCCAAGAGTTGGTTGTATGCTAAATTAGGGACGGCTAGCGCAGATAGCCCTCGTGTAGCTTTGCGTGAAATTCATAACAAACCAAACCATTTTTATTACCGAATAATCCAAAAAGACCCGCTCAAGAGTATGTTACAATACCACTAACAAAACTTATGTAGGTATTTTGTTTAAATATGTTCTATAAAACTAAAGCAAAGCACAAACATTCGAAAACTTTCCAGATAAACTTTTTTCAATATAGTATATATATATTTTTAAATTTAAAACATATCCAAAAAAATGTGAACATCCTTACAAACTGTGTTATGCTTTCTTTCCAAAAATTTATTTCTTTGTTTGATTTCGAGCAAAGCTATCTGTACGGAGACTATCTACACTAGCCGTCCATAACTTTAAGGCAATAGACTGGAGAAAATACAGCTATTGAACATCACCCATCGCCAACTCTTGGGATACTCTTGTCAAACCGGATGATGTGATTTGACTGTAACTTTTATAATGCACCTAAGGCCCCACAGTATGGAGCGTGATTTTTTGTATCTGTGTATATGTGTTGTTGTTTTTTTTGCGGTAACAGGACGCGAACTACGGTACCTCAAATCCACAACCCAGCACGCTAATCACTGAGCAGCTTTCCGTTTCATTTCTTTGTATTATCAAAAGAAATTTGTAATAATTGGTTTGGACATGTACGAGATTGTTTCTTTCTGTTTTCTTTTTGTTCTTATTCGAGTTTTGTCCTATTTTCGATATTAAAGTATAACTACAATCTCAATACTTTATTCTATTCGTTATGTGTTATGTGTAAGTACATGTTTTAACAGAACAGTGTCCTACGTGGATATCTGTTCTAGTCCACGTTTTGTAATCTCGTTATTAACGGGAGTATCAACACATTATCACAAGAATTGTATGTAGCTAGTGTCACTGCGATATCGATAACGTGAGAATTAACTTTATCCTCACTATTTCCATTTTATGACGTTTGTATTCGTAACTTTCAAAGACAACGGAACTGTGACTATTCCAATTTGGAGCAACGTATCAGTTATGTGAAATTCCTGAATCTTAATGCGTGTATTATCACATTGGGCATATTTCAAATTTTTAATTTGTAAGTCTCTATTAAAATTATTATAATTCAGCATCTTTATACATGTGTTTCGTATTTTATCTTTACATTAACATGCACTGCTTCTAATTGTATATACCATGCACCATACTTTTTCCATGTATTGCTAGAGACTGCTAACATTATTGTATATTTTAAAAAGGTAAATACTAAATATGCTTGGAAATGTTTGCTGCTACTATTTTTAATTATACGCCGGTTCTTACTTGATGAGTCTTTTTTCTTATGTTTTAATCATTCAGAAAAATAAACATAAATAATAATATATATATATGGAATATCCTAAATAATAAAATTTTGAATGTTTTCCAAAGATTTCCTGCACCAATGTTGTTAATTTCCCACGTGAATTAATCGACCACATAATGACTTGGAAGAAAATTCTTAGGACAACGTATAGAATTAAAATATAAGCTGTGTGCAAGTCCTCTTTAATTTTCGGAAAATTATCTTATGTATGCTTCATGATCATTTATACAACAGCATGGTCTATAGTACCGATTGTTAAATGTGGACCAACACTTAATAGTGTTAATTCATAAACCTTCCCATGCGTGGTGAATTTAACTCGTGTATGTTCCACAATCTTGAATCGGATTATCAATAAGGCCCTATCTCAACATCATTTTCACTCACCGAACCATAAGCTACGTGTAATCCATGGTTGGTCAGTCGCACTACGGTAAAGACATGTCTGTTTTCACAGTATAGTTTAATTTCATAATTAGTTTGAAAACTTATTATTTATATTTCGTTGGAGAGAATGAAAGAACTAAGAAGCATTTCAAAGTGGCTGCGTTTCTAACGCACTTTTCTACTACTAAGTCGTGTTAAATGCTTAATTACGCCCTGAATATTGTATTAAATTAACATTCATCATAAAGATGTATTTTAAGCGTTTTCTCTAACTAAAGGTCCAAATTGACTCACGAGTTTTCTAAAACAAATGTCTAAAGCTGAACAAATTAAAGATTAAGTTACTTTACATATATTATTAACAACTCAATACATCAGATTGTTTTATACGTTTTCTCAACAAACTCAACTTTAACTATCGTGCGATTTCACTTACAAAACACAACTATATATGCTGTTAAACTGTAATGTTTTGTACCAACAAAGGTGTTTTGTAAAACACCTTGCCATTTATACTATTTATTTTATTTGGTTGAAGAGATTTCCGACACTTATTGTCATATCTGCGTAATGACCTGATGAAGCGATTTGTCGATGAATGGGTTGGTCGTGTGTTAGAGATCTGGATTTCCAGGCTGGCGAGCAGCGTTCGAATCCATGCGATACCACAAAATATTCCCCTCCCCCTCATTTTAGGATGTAGGTGCCTTATAAGAGTGATAGGTAATCCCTTAACATCGATGGTTGGTAGTACGGTACTGTTGACTGGCTGCTTCCCTCTAGACAATAATTGAAACTAAGCCAGTAGCTTTGTCATAAATACAAGATTCTGTTTTAAACTTTGATAACGTACAGGAGTCTGCTTTAAACTCTCATAGACTTACAACGCTAGAATCCGGGTTTCGATACCCGTGGTGGCCAGAGCACAGATAGCCAATTGAGTAGCTTTGTGCTTAACCTCAAAAAACAAACAAACTCTCATAATATGATAAAACTAGAACGTTCATTCGTAAAACATAGTTGTGTATACGTAATGGCCTAATTAGGACTTTTTCAATAACGTAGTCTGAGTCGAACCTCGTTAGATATTATTGGGATTACGGCCGAAAATACTGCAAACAGCGTTGGTACTAAACTAAGAAAATAATGTATTATTATCATCGTAAGCAAAACGTAAGAAGAGTACGTCTCATCACCTGTGTAGGTAATTTGTTTTGATCAGGAGTTAATTTTAATGACAAACTTACACATGTCTGATGCTTAGTTCCATGATATCACGTGCCTAGAAAAAAAGTTTTCTAAAAAGCAGTTCTCACTTTTGCTGCTAGTATTCATGATGTGAAGAGTTTTAAGAAGAACGTTTCCACTTAAAATGCACACAAATATTCGCTGTTGATAAGCAGCATTTGATGTTTAAAAAGAACGTTGAATTAACATGTACTTTTAAGAAGATGAATATAAATATTCTTCATTTCGAAAAAATAAATTCAATTGAAGATATTTTGTTCCAGTTCATTGTAAATGGCACATACGCACTTTCTTGGGTAAATTGAAGAGCAGACATGTATTTCTTTTTTAACTACAACCATTTTCAGATTAACAAATGTTCTTATCTAATATTAAAAACTTCTAAACATTTCATTAGTGCATTTAATTTCCTTACATACTTATCTAAACCTACTTTGGTCCCAATCTATCTCACCCAAATGCTGATGTCTTATTACACTGGTCGACCAAATCGAACGTTTTCCCTCATTAAAAATGTAAATACACTTTTCTATACCAGTTTTTGCATTTTGCACGCTGATTCCAAATCTGTTTTTGGTTTTCGTCTAGCATATCTAGTTATTGAAATATGATTGGTGATATTTTCAGCACATTAGGCTAGTTAACGTTACAACTTTATTAATTTTTCAGTATAATTCCCATAAATGTTATACACACACCATATACTTGGTTAAATTTATACAGTACACATTTATGAATTAAATGTAAAATAACTTGAATTATAATTAAGGCAATAACCTTTCAAATTTGATCGGTCTCATCACGAAACTTGACGCGCTAGAAGAAAAACCACAAACACATTTGAAATCAGCGTCCCAAGAGTTATCTAGCCCACCTATAATTATATCTGATAAAAATGACTTGTTGGCCAGTGTTATTATTACGTCTTCGTCCAGTCTGTTAAAACACCCCTAGTGACGTTGACATTTATCTTTATCCCATTTCTTTATTTTTTCTTTTTTTGTCCTTAAATTTTATACGCTTCATTCATTATCGATCAAACTACCATACAAAGAAAACATCATTTCCAATCACGATAGGTAGTGATAATACAGTTTCCAGTTTTTATCCGGAAAATACCACCCATAAATCAATAGATTAAAAGGTTCCTTCCTGGAATCAAGATCATAGGTCCCTGTTAAAAACCAATCTATTAATGATCACCGTATATTTGAATCAATAAATGTAATCTCGTAAGTTCAAATCCTTTGTTATCTCGCGCGATGACCAACACTTTAAAAGGTATTTCGGTTCTTAATAGGACTGGACGTGGCTAAATGGTCTGAAATTCGAGACTTGATGACTTGATGCCGCTGAAATTACTCCGCACTTTCAACCGTTGAAATATTATAAAAGTAACAATCAGTCCTATTATTCACGCGGTGATCAGCGGTAAGTCTTATGGCTTATAATACTAAAAACTGGATTTCGATGCCGCAGAGGGTAAATCATAGAAAGCCCATTGTGTATCTTTATGCTTAACAGCAAACAAACAGTTCAAACAGGGTAAACAAAGCACTTGTGGTGGCGGGTGCTATTAGCTGGCTACCTTCCCTCGGGTTGGTAATTCAAAATTATGAGCGGCAATACCTGAACCTTAGGAAATCCCTGACCTCACTGTTTAGCTCACGTGCACATAAAGTGTCTTTCAAATTGAATTTTTTTTAATTTTGTATCGTTGTGTTACATAAATTTAACATTGACCTAAAAGAAGCCATAAATTGAAAAAGTCCGATTACTGACTAAATTACTGATTATTATTAGTTTACATTACAGTGTCAGTACACAGAATATTATTATAAGGTACTAAAGCTATTCATTTTTACAAATTACAGTACCACAGCCTATTCTGTTTAACTTCTATGAGTTATCTCAAATTTAAATTTGAATATTTTCTAGGTTCATTAGAAGTAACATATTTATCAATCCGAAAATAATGTCATCAAGGAAGAATACACCCTGCAAAAGAACCCTTTGATAATGACCTTTGCAAGAGTCGAGTTGAGAAAGAGAAGTCTCTTGTTTCTGCTAAAGAATCAGTATTGCTTTTCTCAAGCGAGAGAGAAAATATTCCGATGAGCTGAATTCGACATCGATGGTTTAAGATTTTATATCTGAAAAATTTTGGAGTGCAGTTCAATGAAGCAGCTGTGGTTTCAATTGTATGATGTGGAAGAAACTAACCTATCAAGAACACCGGCACATTTTTCATGATCCAACTCAGTGGCCTCGCCACATGTACAATTAACTCGTTGTAACAGGACTTTCTAGAACTGCTGATGTGCAATATCCAAAATCTGCGGATCAGAAGCATTTCATTAGCCATCATCAAGTATGAATTCTGGCGAGCTATGTAAAAAGTTGACAGAAGGCAGTTGAAGTATTCGAAATCAAACGATACCATTAACTATTTCAGCTGTATTTTTCTTTCGATTAAATTTTGTGCTACGAGCTTTGAGACATCTTTAAAGATTGTTCAAAAATTCAACTGTAATCGTTTTTTTTTCAACTTCAAACCTAATATGCTTAATATGTGGGCTACAAAACAGGATACATCTTTTACCATTGCTCAAACAGCATGAAAATTCACTACATCATTTTGAGAGTTATAAAAAGGATGGAAGCTGGGATGCATGCGTTTGAAAAAAGTAGAAGCACTCGATGAGCATCCTTGTCACATGATTGATCAGGAGTAAACAAGATGGATAATCGTCTTCAAACGCTTGATGACAATTATTTGGTTTTTCATGATTTTCTTTCTCGTTATTCTAACGTGTTTTACTTTTATTTAATATAAGTTTCAAAGATACGTTACTCGTGCTAATAACAGGATAAAAGAGATTTCATTGGCAGATGAATGTTTGGTAAAGTTTATAGGCATGACTAAACAAAGTGTAAGATTAAGATAAATGTCTGTGAATACGTACATGACAACTGGAAATCTGGTTTAAATACAAAAAGAAGGATTAACGATGCATACTTATCACCCAGCTTGACTACCAGTATGGCTGAACTGGAAGTAAAATTGGGATGCACTCTACAGAAACAAAACATTGAACTGAATTAGTCTCAACATACTCCACACACAAGTGGGAAATATTACAACAACAACACCTTCAGAACTGCATCACCCAGTATCCAGTTACATGTTATTTACTGCTTTGTATTCTCATGTGAGGCAAACACAAAGATAGTTTAAAAGTGGTGGCACACTGAATGTGTGTCTTTAGTATACTTCTAAAAGCAATAATATTCTACAAAAAATACCTGAAATTTGATATGTTAGGAAAAAAACACAAAGTTAGAATGCTCTTAAACCAACTACACTTCTTAACAGGAATTCAAGTTATTGGTTGACTTTGTCTTTCGATATGAACGTCCCTAAGTCAATTTTGTCTACAAATGCATGTTAAGCAAAATATCCCATATAACCGACGAAATTCAACCGATAAGACCAATTCTTGAGTTCTACAAAACTCTAGATGTGTTAGCCTTAATGACACAAAGTTAACTGCGAAAGAGATGGCACACGAAGTTAGAGCTGACTAGCTTTCCCAACAGTTGAAGCATAGTGACACGTAATGACGCATAAAAACAACAACAACAACAACAAAACTTTGATTATGAATAAATTGACAAAGTTTCATCATCCCCAAAAGAAACTAATGTTACATTTTGTGTTTTAATGTTCTTGGCGACACCACTATTCAGACTGTGGACTATTCATACTTGAACCAACATCATCAAGAGTTTTGAAGTCTTTGAAAAGATTAGATTGGAGTCTCCTTTGGAAGGAATTCTGGGATAATTTTTGCCCTGCCTCTCTAAAACGAGAGGTGCATAGAATCATATTTGAGTGGAACAAGTATGCGATTTTGAATACTACTTAACACAAGTTTTTAAACATTTTACCAGATGGAGTTTTAGTGAACATCCTAAAAACCAATAAAACTTCATCACAGACGATTGTAGGAAAATGGTAAAAAGCGCGAGCATCCATTAAAATGTCCTTCTTGTCCTTCATCTGAAGATCTGATGAAGGACTTACCACAAAACCAGAAACGACGTCTCAGACTACAGAGAAAATGAAGAAAAAGTCTAGAAAATTTAGTTCACAACTTGGTGTGTTTTTTTACAGTTTTTATAGTGATAGCAGCCGTTTTGTAACTGAAAGTGTACAGAAACATCAACAAAACTGACATTCATGAAACAATCTATAGTGACCTGACCAATTCGGCAGGCGTGGTGGCTTCTGATGATCATAGCCATGTGAAAGCTTTAACGTTCCAGAAATGTCTGGATGTCACTTAAGCTGACAAATTCCACTCATGTGTCATCGGGCGAAAGAAGCTTTTATAAGTTTAAACTTATCAAGATTCAGGAACGTCTGTCTAACTTGAAAATACTGTCTATCGTAAATGACACTTTTTGGACACTTAATTATCCTGATCTTACTGTTTTTGCCCAGTTAAAAGTACAAAAGTATATTTAAAGCAAATTAATAATGTAATATGATGTTGTCTTTATAAAGACTTGTCTCATCAATATTTTTTTCAATCTTTATTTTTTTTCATAGTGTTCATTCTTGAATATTTTAATATGCTGTGTTGCATTATCATTACTATGAATATGATTTATTAATCCAAGTTCGTTTCTATTGTCTGCTAATGGGATTTCATATTTGTTTAGGTGTATTACGTATAAGAATTAAATAGTTAGTACAGATACCTTTTAAAGAACATTTCAAAAGTAAGGCTTTGCCATAAATGGGATTAAGTTGGTGCGGAAAGGCCTCTGATATTTTAATATAGATACTGAAGCCTATCGAGATGTTTCTCAAGTGACTACTAAATCCACCGTGACATTTTAAAGTGTATACTGATGCCGATAAAGATGCTTTTAAGATGACTACCAAACCCACCATGCCATTTTAAAGTATTTACTAAAGCTGACAAAGATGTTTTTAAACTGACTACTAAATCCACCTTGACATTTTAAAGTATATACTGAAGCTGACAAAAATGCTTTTAAGATGACTACCAAACCCACCATGCCATTTTAAAGTATTTACTAAAATGTCAAGGTGGATTTAGTAGTCAGTTTAAAAACATCTTTGTCAGCTTTAAAGTATATACTGAAGCTGACAAAAATGTTTTTAAACTGACTACTAAATCCACCTTGACATTTTAAAGTATATACTGAAGCTAACAAAGATGTTTTTAAACTGACTACTAAATCTACCTTGACATTTTAAAGTATATGCTGAAGCTGACAAAGATGTTTTTAAACTGACTACTAAATCCACCTTGACATTTTAAAGTATATACTGAAGCGGATAAAGATGTTTTTAAAGTCACTACTAAATCCACCTTGACATTTTAAAGTGTATACTGAAGCTGTTTGTTTGTTTGTTTGTTTCAAATTAACCACAAAGCTACACAATGGGCTATTTGTTCTTTGCCCACCACTGGTATCGAAACCTGGTTTCTAGCGTTGTTAGTCCGGAGACATACCGCTGTGCCACTGGGGAGCATACTGAAGATGACAAAGATGTTTTTAAAGAGACTACTAAATCCACCGTGATATTTGAAAGTAAATGTTGAAGCCTACCAAGATGTTTCTAATGTTACTAATAAATCTACTGTGATATCTTAAAATAAATGCTGAAGTCGATCAAGATGTTTGTAAAATGATTATTAAATCCGCCGTGATATCTTAGAGTAAATGCTGAAGCCTACTAAAATATTTTTAATGTGGATGGCTACTAATCCAACCTTGACATTATAAAATAAATGTTGAAGCCTACCAAAGTGTTTCTAATATAGTTACTAAATCAACCGTGATATTTTAAAGTAAATGCTGAAGCCAACCAAGATGTTTCTAATGTAACTACTAAATCCACCTTGACATTTTAAGGTATATACTGAAGCCGACAAAGATGTTTTTAAAGTGACTACTAAATTCACCATGATGTTTTAATGTGGCTACTGCAGTTCTTCTAGGTGTTTTCAAGTGACTTCAAACACCACCATGATGTTTTAATGTGGCTATTGAAGTTCTTCTGGGTGTTTTCAAGTGGCTTCAAACACCACCATGATGTTTTTAAGGTGGTTGTTGAAATCTACCACGATGATTGGTAGATAAGCAGACTCCAGCAAATCAAGATTTGACTTTCATTGTTGCAGATGTCCACTGTAATGTATACACTTTTAGTTCTAAAGCCCCCCATGATGCTTCTGACAGTCAGACTGACAAAGTAAAGCATAGTTTAGCATACTTGACGTTGTTTCTGATTTCATTCATCATTTATTTCGCTTGTTTAATGGAGTGTCTGCTTCGGTATTTATGATACATGGAGAGAAACAGCTAAACCATTGCGTAACTGATGACGTCTGTTTCAATGATTCAGATATGCTTCGACTCATATGAGCTATCACGAGTGTGATAAGATAGTTGATGTTATCTAATACATCACTTCTATTGAATTTATTAAGCACTTTATTTTTAATGCAAATTACTCTTTCTGTAAATAAAGCTGAAAGAAATCCTTTCAAGGAAAAAGATCAAAACTCTGCAAGCAACTTGTATTAAAATACGTATTACATACCGTGTTAATATAGGCTGTAAGCGTAAAACTTGGTAGACATAATTATCTAACAAATTTAAGCTTGAATACATGCAGTTTGTTTATTTTATATTTTGTGTAGATAAAAGTGTTATTCATATCTTTATTGTGTTATCCATAATTGCATTCGTTATTGTTTGGATGTGGAGGGGAAATCACTAAAGTAATGTTGTACAGAATGAAGAAGTGAAGTACGTTCTGTTAACATAAAAATGCTACAACGACCGTATAATGAAGCCACTTCACTTTCTTTAGAACATATTAACAATTAAATGCTTTTCCCCAGTAATGGATAACTTTGACGATTACTTGTAGTAGCATGACCAGTCACAGTGAAGTAACACATAAACAGGCGTGAAATACTACTTAACTCGTACTTACATGACCAGTCACAGTGAAGTAAGACATAAGCAGGCGTGAAATATTACTTAACTCCTATTACATGACCAGTCACAGTGAAGTAACACATAAACCGTCATGGAATATTACCCGCTTAGTATTTACACGATGAATTATAGAGAAATGATACTTAAACTGTCATAGAATTCTACCAACAAAGTTCTTCCGAACATTAAAAACTAGTTAAATGTTGCCCTATTATCACTGCTAAAAAAATCATTTAACCCCTAACATTATTATTCCCCCAGTTTTTCTGCTGTACGGCAAGGCGGATGTACGTGTGATTACTGTTGGTGGATATTTATAGGTATGGGTAAGCAGGTGGTGGTATCTAGCTCGTGGGAGGCGTTAATTGGTGGAGTGTTGTATTGTGGCTTGGGGGTTTCTCGCCAAGAAGCAGCAGTGTGCGTGCTGTTCCTGTCGATTGTTTGTTGATCATGGGAGTTTGCTGTAGGATTTTTATTGCTTCGTGAATTTGAAGAGTTGTGAAGTCGTTAAATCGGCGGTTTATTTTGGTGTTTTGTACTAGGTCCTGACGTGTGAGGATACAAAGATACAAAACTGGAACCATCCACGCC
>NW_013667364.1:18543-25625 GCF_000517525.1 Limulus polyphemus | reverse complement strand
ACAGAGCACAGATAGCCCATTGTGTAGCTTTGTGCTTAACTTCAAACAAACAAACAATCAACCTCACAGAATACTGCTTAAACAATACTTATTTTACATACGAAGGCTAGTTTTACAAACAAAATAATGGATTAGCGATGGGATATCCCTTTCCCCTCTATTTAGTGATCTCTACGTGTCCGTTCTAGAAGAAGAACTGTTTGGAAACAAATTCACACACATCAAAAAACTTGAAAACTTGTTAAAGTACGTAGACGATATCTTCAGTATATGGCGACATGGAAAACAGACGCTACTCAATTTCATTGAATTCTTAAACACATTATGATCCAATGTCATAATTTTCACACATGAAACAGAATCCATCAGTTGTCTTCCCACTCCGTCACCATGCCACCACGCATAAAGTATACTCACCACATGTCACAGAAAACATCCTTCTACTTCACCCCTTGTAAACCGTGCTATACAACTTTGCACTCACAAAGAAGACTTACTAATTGAATTGAACTTCTTAAAGAACTTCTAGAGGTTTCAACCCAAACATCGTAGATAGGGCTTGTATCAAACTTCAAAACCTATACAAAATATTGTGCTACCTCTAACCTTTCACCTATCAACAACATAAAACATAGCAAATTTGTTTCATTCCCTTTTGGGGAAGAAATTGCTAATGAAATTTACTAGCCTTTTTAATAATTTGACCATTGATGTAAAAGTTTTTGGAAGTTTGTTGGAAGTAACCATAAAACAATACAATGGGCTATCTGTGCTCTGCCCACCACGGTATCGAAATCCGGATTCTAGGGTTGTAAGTCCGCAGACATACCGCTGTGCCACTGGGGGGCTGATGTAAAAACTATATTCAAACGTTCAAAATAAAACTAACACCTTACAACCTAACCCGAAAGAATCCCTACTAAAAGAACAAAGGCAAGGTATATATAGCATCCCATGTGAATGTGGAAAGAAATACATGAGACAAACGTCACGTTGCTTAGAAATAAGACATAAAGAACACCAAGGTCACAAGCGTAGAGGTGAATTCCAGATATCTGCTTTAACATGTATTTAACTTGAAACAGGTCATAAAATACTTTGGGATCAAATTATTCTTCTAGATCAACCCAAAACTAAAAAAGAAATAGACTGTTAAGAAACTCTAGAAATCATCAAAGCAAACGATCTCTCGCTAAACCGTGATAATGGCCCTAGAAACATCAGCCGTATTTGTCAAGGTCTATTCACCGTAGGCCCGGAATGGCCAGGTGGTTAGGGCGCTTGAATTTACGTATCGAATCTTATCTAGTTGATAAATAAAATTATTTTTACATTCAGTCATTTCGTATACCATATAAGTAATATATAACAACCCTTCTTTTAATGGGCCTGGCATGGCCAGGTGGTTAGGGCGCTTGACTAACAATCTGAGGGTCGAGGGTTCGAATCCCCGTCCCCTTTCAGCCGTGGTGGCGTTATAAAGTGACGGTAAATCCCACTGTTGGTTGTACTCCAAGAGTTGTCTTTAACTGCAAAATTAGAGACGGCTAGCACAGATAGCCCTCGTGTAGCTTTTCGCGAAATTTAAAACAAACCAAACCAATCTATTCACCGTTTATACTTGACAAGACTTGACCTTTACCAATATCCTGTCACCTGCTGACACCATTTCCGTCACAATTGTACCCCAGTGGCACAGCGGTATGTCTGCGGACTTACAACGCTAAAATCCGGGTTTCGATACCCGTGATGGGCAGAGCACAGATAGCCCATTGAGTAGCTTTGTGCTTAATGACAAACAAACACAAACACCGTCACAATTTAATCCTTGTATTATCTTTTGTCATTGTAACGATATATAAACCTTGTTTTGCTTTGTACTGATCATACCTGAAGAAGACATGAAGTAAGTTCCACCATTAATAAAATTCTTCTTTATGTAAATCATTGTTTGAAAACCTATTATTACGACGCTTCATGTTTTACAATAAAGCCAGTTCCATTAATCCCCAAATGGGTCAGCGGTCAGTTTACGGACTTACAATTCTAGAATCCGTGGTTCGATTTTCCACGATGGACAGAGCACAAATAGTTTATTGTGTAGCTTTGCGCTAAAACAAACAAACTGCTTCATTAATTGTTTTAAGAAATGTATGAAGAGTTTTTTTCAATAATCACAAACCTTTTTCATATGACAGATCACCTTTCCAAACTGTTTCAGTTCCTGACTATAAGTTTAGTTTGAATTTCGCCCAAAGTCATTCGAGGGCTACCTCGCTAGCCGTCCCTAATTTAGCAGTGATAGACAGCTAGTCAACATCACTCCTGGGGTACTCTTTTACAAACGAATAGTGGGACTGACCGTTACATTATAACGTCCCCGTGGCTGAAATGGTGAATATGTTCGATGACGGGAATTCGAACCCATATCCCGCAGTTTGCGAATCGAGCAACTTAATTACTAAGCCATACCACGCCCTGACTGTAAGAAAACAAAATCAGTTAAAATGAGTTGTTACGTTTTATCTAATATTTACGGCTTCTTACCACTTGGTAAGACAAGGTTTATGTTGTTAAGCGTAAGTGGTTGTTGTAGTCTGTGGGAAAGTCAAGAGTAAAAGTTTTTCTTAATAAGCATTGTTGTTGTTTATAAGAGTTAAAAATATTAAAACGTAAAAAGCTGTTTTCAGTGTTCACAGATATCTCTTGAAAGTTAAATATATAAAAATATATTTTAACGTAACTGTGTTTCAGGAGACGGGGGAAGGTGAACTGGAGACAGGAGAAGATGGGTCTCGAAGAGCAGGTCCGTCACGCCCAAGAATACCGGAAATGGTGGTTCAAAGCGACTTCCGGAAGGTCAGTGGAATTTCCACTGAAATATTCCGGCAGATTGAGGCGGTGGAGAATGAATATGATGCCACGACAGCCGCCAATATTGAGGCGGTTGAAAAACGAGGAGAGATGATTATACGTGTTCTGGATCCTCGTACTCTGGGAAGGGTAGGTACAGAGACTAGTAAGAAGCATCTCAGTGGCACCGATTCCAACCACACCGTGCAATTTGTGGAAATCATCAAGCGCCCAGGACAGACCCTAGGCTTATATATTAGAGAAGGAGACGGGACTAGGGTAAACGAAGGAGTCTTCATATCTAGAATTGCCTTAGAAAGTGCTGTATACGATAGCGGACTTTTAAGAGTAGGGGATGAAATATTGGCTGTTAATTTAGTAGATGTCAGACAGATGAGTTTGGATGATGTTGTTATTATTATGTCTATTCCACGGCGATTAGTGCTTACCATCCGCTCCAAAATTTCAGGAAGAGCATCTATACACGCATCTCACAAAGTAGTGGAAGAAATTCGTCCGCCAGTCGTAGTGTGGAAGAAAGAGGTCGAAGAAGAAGGTCCGGATGAACTTTCCACCAGCAATAATGAAGATGGGCAGATGTCGAGAGTCCGAAATAAAGGTTTGTCGTCTGATATTATAACAATAGAGCGACCTATGGCCACGAGGGAAGGGCGCCCTCTGGAAGAGCATGTGCTTTTTTATAATTCACAACCTCGCGGATTGCAAATACCCAGGACCTCGGGAGCTGATATTGAAAAGGAAGAACTTCTTTGGAGAAGAGAAACTGCTGATTTATTACCCCCTAAAATTGTCACTCGCCAGCCAATGTCGCAGCAAGTTTATCCTAAAACACTAGAAAGCTTGGCTCAAAAAGTTCACACTTTTCACACTGGTCCACCACTTCAGGCTAGAAAATCTCAGATGTCTGCATCGCACACTTTATTGCCTTCGAGGCCTGAAAGAGGCACCACTGCCCGCCACCGCTTCTGGGATGAGCACGGCTCTTTATTAGCCAGTAAGCCTCCACGTCTACTTAGGACCGAGAGTGAGCAGAAAATTACAACAGAAAGAGAAGAATCGCTTGAAACGTATGTTTCAAGAGGGCTGCGTCCAGCTTTAAGAATGGCACGCACAATGCAGCCTCGTGGTCGAGTCCGACGTTATGAAAGAGATGCTCCTCCCCATGCAGGAATTTTGCGACGACGATCTGTGATGGAAAGCTCTTCAGATACTGAGGTGCAGACCAACTCCAAAGACTCAATGTTATACAAACAATACAGTTTAGGACGAGCAGGTCCAGTTAAGGGAACGGCCGGCCAAATCCGCAGCAATTCACTGCCACGAGCCCGTGAAATGGAGATGGAACCTCGTCAACACCGTCAGTCTGTCCGTTTTGTCAAGAAAACTCTGCCTTACGACTCTCAGGAGGATAGCGACGGGGCTGTATCTGCCCCAGAGCTTCCGTCGTCCAGGTCCGGCCGGCGAGGAGTAGGTGAGTTATTACGAAACAACAACACGTAAGGTAAAGTATCGACTTTCCCTTCCTTTATACAGTTCAGCATCCCTTAAATGTATATCTTATCAAGAATATCAATTTCCAACACTCAAAAACAAAATAATCTTGATCTATTCCTCCTTAATTTGGCATAATCGGAATATATGTATTGGTCATGTAGTCTATAAATCCAAACATTTGTTTCGGGTCCGGATCTATTTAAATTATGTTAATATATGGCATTACATTCAACGTTTTAAATAATAGAAAAGGATTGCACCTCTCTCTAAAACTTCAATCTTCCATATAACAGTAACGAATGAAAATAAAATAAAACTACTGGTAACTTATTTAAATTCATACCTTACATTTTTCGCTGTATTAGTTTCCTTTTCTCAATATATATATATATATATATATATATCCAAGAGTAGTTTTCTTTTTGTAAACCCCCGTCTGCTCCCAGTGGCACAGCGGTATGTCTGCGGACTTACAACGCTAGAAACCCATGACTACCCACCCACTAGTTAGCGAGTAGTTTAATACCTTGTTAGTTGTAGTCTTGACTAGCCACCCATTAGTTAGCGTGTAGTTTTGAATATCTTATTAGCTGTAGTAATGAATAACCACCTACTAGTTACCTTGCAGTTTTTAATATATTATTTTCTGTAGCCATGACTTGCCATCTATTAGTTGACATGAAGTTTTTAACATCTTTTTAGCTGTAGTTATAACTAGCCACCAAGTAGTTTACCTGCAGTATTTAATATATTATTAGGTGTAACAATGACTAACTTTAAAATCCTCAAGTAACAGGATACAATAGCTCTTTGTATTTTTGTTTCTGGAACTGATTGGGTCGTTTAAGCTGTTAAAAAGTATAGAGTTTAAATGTTTATTATGTTTTGTATATTATAGGCTTAACAATAGCAAAACGTGATTATTCAGAAATCAAGCTTCTGATTTCTCTAAAAACTAATTTTGGTTTTTCGCTAATACATGTGAAAACCTTTAACACAGTGTATAATTAAAAGAAAACGTTATAGCATTCAAATACTACAGTTATGTACTTGGAACGAATACACATGATATAATCATTTATAAAATTTATAATGATTTTCTCGTATTGTTTTAGCTTTGATTCTTTCAAGATCAAACATTTATGAATCTACTTAGTAGGTGGCACTACTATCGAAACAAAAATATTTTCACATCAATTTTATCAAGGTTTTTGTTGATGTTACAGATCGCGTATGGCAAAAAGTGGTCAATTTATTTCTTTATTTTTTTATTAGTAATTTCATTGTAATTATTTATTTATTTATCTCCAATATTCACTTAATTATAGCCCAATAAGTAGCCGAAGTGTTATTCTTCCAAAGCATATGTCCATTAGTCGTACGCTGTATAACATCCACCTGGTATGTTTTCAGTTGAAGATTTTAATATATATTTCTGCCCCCCCCCCAAGTGGCGTAGCGGTATGTCTGCGGACTTACAACGCTAGAATCCGGGTTTCGATACCCGTGGTGGCTAGAGCACAGACAGCCCATTGTGTAGTTTTGTGCTTAAATTACAAACAAACAAACAGTATATATTTTTCTATACTGAAACTTATTTTTAATCAGTCAAAACTATTTATCTCCTTTTGAAACCGCTCTCTCTAGAAGTGGTACGACCTGTTTTTGTTTTTTTAGAACGCTGTGGATATATATTTACTCTTACAAAATCGTTTTGAAGCGACACCTCCGCATTCCCTCAAGAATAATTTATGTCTTGTCTTTTATCCTGTGTACGCATGTCATTTTTGATTTCCGACTTCCAGTCGTGGTGGTTCAATTGATAGTCGATTTCATCCGACACATTCTGGTACTCTGACATTTTCAAATGCAAAATTCAATGTTATTGTGTACACCACCTGGAGAGTAGAGTGATACTCGCGTCACAAAATTGGTTAAAACATTTTTATAATTTTCATTATAAATTTGAACCTTCTGGATTCTTTATTTCGTGCGCATTGGTTATTTCAAGATAAATAATAAATATCAATAGAGTCTATGTGTATATATATGTAATAAAGTACTTTTTCTTGAAAAAGCGAGGTTTTATTCTATTAATTTCTGCCTTAACTAATATGAATACGTCGGTAAGTTTTCAGTATATTTAGAGTCTGGTGAGAAATAGCATTCATAACGCATGCGCATCCATATTCGCAGATTATTGAATTTCCCAGAGGCTAGCAGGACCAGGTGTCTAAACCATCCCTTCACATTAAGGATTTATTGATTACAGAGAAAGAAATATTTAGTAACGTGTTTTTTTGTTGTTTTTTTCTTGTTGTTGTTGTTGTTCTTTTTTACTTTTATTACTTTTGAAGTAATTAAGTATTTGCTCCTCCGAGTCAAAATAACGCGGTTGGTGTTTACAGATTTAGCGACTAAGAAGCTGCTGTTTCTGACATTTACGTATATCCTGCCAGAAACAGTTGCTTAACGTATGCACGTGAGCTAGCCTGTTCAATATTCAGTTGTGTGTAACTCGTTCTTTTCCGCTACTGGTTGTTGTTTTTCTAAAAAGAGTTAAGAAAATAGCCCAAAATAAATCCAAAGATCAAATTAATCATGACACTAAAAATATCAGAAGTATTACTTCACACAGTTTAGTTTTCGACAGATTGTTTTAAGATGAGAAATTGATAACATAGATAGTAATTACGTGTAATTAATCGTGACAG
>NW_013667364.1:0-17543 GCF_000517525.1 Limulus polyphemus | reverse complement strand
AGTAAAAATATCAGAAGTATTACTTCACACAGTTTAGTTTTCGACAGATTGTTTTAAGATGAGAAATTGATGACATAGATAGTAATTACGTGTATTTAATCATGACAGTAAAAATATCAGAAGTATTACTTCACACAGTTTAGTTTTCGACAGATTGTTTTGAGAACTGATTATTAACTTATACAGTACCTAAAGTGTATTGAATTTGAATATTATACATCAGATTCGAATTTGTATAACTACATTCCTGATGTGTTATTTAAAATTAATGAAACTTGAAATCGTTTTGTTTGCTTAAGGTGACTTTGTCATAATAATTATTTCTCATGAATAATTAATCTTTTTTTTTACGCTGTAAGAGTATATAATTCGGTGAAGAATTCACAGGTAATCTGCTACCGTTATGGACAATGTAGATTCAATTTAACCAGCTTTATTCATATTAAATGTATCCACCTGTCTTGGACTTGTTTTCTTCTTTCTTTTTTTCATAAAGAATTTATTTATGGTTAAAAATTATTTAACATGCCTAAAGCGAATTTAACATGAATAATTGTATAAATAGAAGATGTAGAAACCATATTGATACAGCTGTCCGAATGATATATATATTGGTTGGTTTATTAACAAAAGGGTTTAACTAACATAGTAATACCACCATCATTATGCTGTTTCTACTGGTTCGACGGGAACGAGATATACAGTTCGTGTAAGATATGTGTCTACTATAACTTGTATTACGGAAGGATACACTTTGTTTAATGTAATTAAAACGACACTCTTGTGCACACATGTGTACATAGTTTACGTATCGTTATGATACAGCGAACGCTTAGACATACTTACACACTTTGATACACATAGGTAAATATATTGTACGCGTGCCGCCATTGTGCATATATGCAGATTTTATATATCTTGAAAAGCTGTATATATATTTACGTACACTCGTGCTTTACGTCATAGTGTTGTGATTTGTATATAAAATCTGCAAACAACAACTTTTTATTCAAAATTATGGATTTGCAGTATTCGAAATACCTGCAATTTGTATAGTAAAATGCTCCTTGATTCACAAGTTTGCCGACTTTTACACAATACTAAAAAAGTGTATCGTTAATCACTATGAAGTTGCAAGAAACTCGTATATACTTGGTGTGATCAAGGTTTTCACTAGAACGTTTCTAGAAGGACTGGACTAGTTGCTAACTTGTCCGGACTGTGGATCCAGGATATAATGGTTTCTATCCATTTCCACAAAAACGCGCTCCGCACTTTGGTGCCGTAGGTACTCTATAAGGGTGACGATCAAATTTCATTATCCGATCAAGTTAGAGTAACCCAAGAGTTAGCGGTGGGTGTTGTTGATTAGATATCTTTCTTGTAGTGTGTCAGTTCAAAATTTGGGGTGACTATTGTGTAACTTTACTCGAAATTCTGAAACAAACAAACAATTTGTTGCGATAAGTACAAGTATATTGAAGTTAAATAATTTTTAAGAAGAATGAAAAAATAAAATTATTCTCAATTAGCTGATACAATTTGCAAATTAAAAAAAAAATCCATTATAATACTTACCTAAACCACAGGTGGGTTAGATGTGTTGTTATAATACTCACCTTAACCATATCTTTGTGTTAGATGTGTTGTTATAATATTCACCTTGACCACATCTTTATGTTAGATGTGTTGTTATAATACTCACCTTAACCACATCTTTGTGTTAGATGTGTTGTTATAATACTTACCTTAGCTACATCTTTGTGATAGATGTGTTGTTATAATACTTACCTTAACCACATCTTTGTGTTAGATGTGTTGTTATAATACCCACCTTAACCAATCTTTGTGTTAGAAGTGTTGTTATAATACTCACCTTAACCACATCTTTGTGTTAGATGTGTTGTTATAATAATTACCTTAACCACATCTTTGTGTTAGATGTGTTGTTATAATACCCACCTTAACCAATCTTTGTGTTAGATGTGTTGTTATAATACTCACCTTAACCAATCTTTGTGTTAGATGTGTTGTTATAATAATTACCTTAACCAATTTTGTGTTAGATGTGTTATTATAATACTTACCTTAGCTACATCTTTGTGATAGATGTGTTGTTATAAACTTATCTTAAACCAAAGATATGTTAGATGTGTTATTATAATACTTACCTTAACCACATCTTTGTGTTAGATGTGTTTTTATAATACTTACCTTAATCACATCTTTGTGTTAGATGTGTTGTTATAATACTTACCTTAACCACATCTATGTATTAGATGTGTTGTTATAATACCTTAACCAATCTTTGTGTTAGATGTGTTGTTACAATACCTTAACCACATCTTTGTGTTAGATGTGTTGTTATAATACCTACCTTAACCAATCTTTGTGTTAGATATGTTGTTATAATACCTTAACCACATCTTTGTGTTAGATGTGTTGTTATAATACCTACCTTAACCAATCTTTGTGTTAGATATGTTGTTATAATACTCACCTTAACCACATCTTTGTGTTAAATGTGTTGTTATAATACTTACCTTAACCAATCTTTGTGTTAGATGTGTTATTATAATACTCACCTTAACCACATCTTCGTGTTAGATGTGCTGTTATAAAACTTATCTTAAACCAAAGATATGTTAGATGTGTTATTATAATACTTACCTTAACCACATATTTGTGTTAGATGTGTTTTTATAATACTTACCTTAATCACATCTTTGTGTTAGATGTGTTGTTATAATACTTACCTTAACCACATCTATGTATTAGATGTGTTGTTATAATACCTTAACCACATCTCTGTGTTAGATGTGTTGTTTGAAATAAAGTTTATTTTCAGACCCCCAACCATTCTGGAAATGTTTGTTTATTACATAACGTGCAATGATATATATATATATTTGTTGTGTTAAACTACAGTTACTTATAGTACAGTTAGCTGTAAGTTGTATTTGTACGCTTTATTAATTATTGCGTAATAATAGCTTAAGATTTGACATGATGTATATAATCCCTTTCATACACGTTGTCCTATATTATCCGTAAAAGATTCGATGATATTAAACGTTTTTAATACTGATAGCTTCTTCCATTTGCTGGTCTTCTCCTCGCCTCTTTAATCTCTTTCCGTCATTGTTCATATTTTTTTGGAAAACAATGTTTGATTGTATAGCATCACACAAACGCCAAGAAACAAGATAAAACGATATATTTCTTGTATATAACAGAATTTATTCTCCTAATTCATGTTTACATGAACAATTTTAAATGTACATAAACATACACGTACATATATATTCCTTTTAAGCATACACACACACACGTTATGTATTCTTATGATACCAAATATATATATATATATATAAACATACATACATATATGTACCTACATATATAGTCAAGTAATATAAATATTAAAACAGCAATTCAAATGACAATACAGCATTACTTTATATTTACGTTTCAGGTAACACTTATTTCCCCCCTTCCTAGTGACTCAGCGGTAAGTCTTAAGGCTTATAACGCTACAAATCGGATTTCGGTACTTGTGATAGGCACAGCACAGATTACCCAGTGTGCAGCTTTGCGCTTGACAACAAATAAATAGACAAAACAAGAAACACTTAATTTAGAATGTCATTCAATTAATCGGATAACTTGTACTTTATATATATATATATATATATGTTTGAAACCAGTGTTTTACCTAAGTTTGAAAAACCTAATCATTTGTGTTAAGTAGTCAAATAACCACAAGAACTGATAAATTATAACCCAACAGTAGGACAGTAAAATGTGAATTGCAACTAAACTGAGTAAGAAAGAGTAAATGTCACTATCGTTACGAAAACAGTACTATATTGCTAGAGTAAAAGTTGTTAGCAGCCATTTTGCCAAGCCTCAAATGTTATTTCTTACTAGTTCTTACTTTTACGATAAGATGGCGCTTTTTACTTCTCGTCAGCTTAGTGAAAAGGTATAGAAGCATAGTAGGTGTTTTCATAAAGTTTTTCTACACCGTCAGAGCTGAATAAAAGGGCTTTACCTATAATATTACCAGTTGGTAAATAAATTTAAGGATTAAAAAAGTCCTGTTTTTCTTAGCATTCAGTTGAATATTGAAAACTATAACATTTTAAATAAAAAATTTAAAAAAAATGGTCCGTTTTGCGTAAATTTTTTTTAATCAGGTTTTGGAGACTGGAAGTGATATTGTTCAGTTTTTCTCTAATCGTTGTGCAATTCACACCAGGATGTGAATAATCAGTAAAACACTATGTAGTTATTGTTTAGTATTATCAGGTCCGTATAGGTTGTAAACTTATGTAATAGACTAGTGTCTCCAATAACACATGCCTGCGAATTCAAACTTCATAAAAGTTGTTTTGGTTTTAATAACGGATTTTCTATAATTCAGCGACGCAAATTTCGAAAATGATATTCATTTTTTCTATCACGTAAGGATTTTTTTACAAATCGGGAAAAAAACTGTTATTTAGATCAAATTATTATTTCGTTTATCACAATGAACATTTTTTTTATTATTATGTTTGTTATGTTTAGGTTCTAGAACGATCGATAAGACTCTCACGTCGCGATTGGTCTGGAGAAAACTATAGCCAGTGGTTGTCAACATTTTTAGCATAACAAAATGTGATCCGATTTCAATGAAAATGATTCACTTATGTAAAAGTACCTATGACGTTTTGTGAAAAATCTGTACGTGATGGATAAAAAATGTATATCATTTTCAGATTCGGCGTACATAAATTACTGTAGAATATGTAAACATTTCATGACAGTAAAACCATCGCAGACCTGTGTAATCAAGTTCCTACTCGGCACTTGGTGTATCCATTTGGTTTACGAAATTACTATATAAAGAAAGAGTATGAGATTTGAGTAAATCGTAATATTAGGAAGATACCCTAGGTAGCCTACAGGTCAAGTAAAACATCAGTACCAGGCTTATCTGAAATTTAAAAATGAAGACCAGTGTTAGAAAATAGTTTGTGGTACAGAATTTCTGCAATTTGACTAAGCTTAAATAAGTTTGCTCGAGAGGAGAATTTGGTTTTTCTTTCGTAATAACAAGCAATACTCTATTGCCAAAACTAAACAACAGCAGGTAGAAGACACTGTACATTTATTTTGAAGTTATGACAATATTTCGAAGTTAAGACTCTTCATTGGGTAGTGCCTAAAATTCTTATAAAAAGTAAATGAGAAACAAATTACAATATTATAGTGTACTATCTAGTCAGACCTTTTTCAAGTTCTTTTTTGTTGCCACCTAAGCTACATGAAAGCATAAGCGTCGTAAGTTTTGTGTACAAATAATGGATTCAATCATTATTTTAAACAATGTAATTTCTATCTACTTTTCCTTTTTTTTTGTTGATTCCTAACGCCATTAGAGTGTTTTAATTTTGTTTGTTATTAAGCACAAAACTTCACGGTTATAGAAACCCGGTTTCTGTGTCACTGGGGTGGCATTGAATGTATTGGTGAATCTACTAAGAAAACAGTGTGAAGGATGAAGTTAAAACTGTTGTTGATCTAAGGTGACTGAGGGGAAAAAGTGTCATTTAAGCATACTGTAGATTCTGGCCATTAGATACCAATACAAACACATTTTAACTAAAGTAAGTAAACAAATATTAGAGCTCTCTGTCTATTCTATTATGCTACTGTTTTTTATTGTTATTTTTTATCGTTGTCTTCCCATATTTTACATGTTTATTATACTGGTAGCATAATATTTTCCTGAACCATTCTCCTCTGTCTTCATAAATACATTCATTATTAAGAATTGGTCAAACTAAGCTATATATATATATATATTAAAACAAAAATATAATATAGCTTAAATAAAACAATCGGGTATATATAACAAACTAAAGTATTTTCATCCTATAAACCAATACACAAAAAAATCCATAATGAATAGATTGCAATTTGTCATATTCATTTTAATGATATATTGATTAATTAATTGAAAAATCACGGGTTATAATTATATTACTATATTTCTATCAAATATGTACAATTTGTGTTTGCCTGTACTGGTGTTATAAACACTTATGTCCTTCTTTATTCGGCCCAGTATGGCCAAGTGGTTAGGGAGCTCGACTCGCAATTTGCGGGTCGCGAATCCCCGTCACACCAAACGTGCTCCCCCTTTCAGCCGTGGGGGTGTTATAATGTGACGATCAATCCTACTCTTCGTTGGTAAAAGAGTAGCCTAAAAGTTGGCGGTGGGTGGTGATGACTAGCTGCTTTCCCTCTAGTCTTACACTGCTAAATTAGGGACGGCTAGCGCAGATAGCCCTCGTGTAGCTTTGCGCGAAATTCAAAAAATAAACAAACATTCTTTATCCATTCAGGTTTATAAAGTTTATTTTTCAACAGGTCGCCGCGGGCCATCCCCGAACGTCTTCACAGCAGCAGAGTACCGTGCCTGGTTGAGCAGAGCGCCCTCCACCTCAGCTATATACGAACGGGTTCGACGTGGCCGGGGAATGACCCAATTACAGCCGCTGTCTAGGATCGCACACAGCGCCGAAAGCCTGCTGGACACACTGCGTCAGGTGATTAACTTTCGAATCCCGTTTATTGTTAACTAAATATATAGGAGGTATATTTACTGCTCCTTATTCAATGTTTCTCTTTGATAGTGTTATAAAGTAGTTTTACTTTTTGTTTTGTTTTGTAGTAAATATCCTTAAGTAGCTTGATCAGACACATTGCCTTTCGATAATATATTGTTTTAATAAATCATTCTTGTTCAAAGATTTTCTCATTTCTATCAATTATCAGTATGCTTCTCGTCAGCGACGTCGAAAAGATTGCAAAACAGGAAGGGGGGGGGGGTCAGCCAAATGAAAAATATCTGAGTGAGTCAAATAAAATTACTGTCTAAGTTGCAAAAAATAATAATAAATCTGCGACAACATGACATTAAATTTTCAAAAATTATGTGTGATGCATTACTATCATTTTTTTTTCCGAAATAGAATTGTAACTGAAATTTTTACATTTAATTTCCTTATGTATTTTTTATTAAAATTTGCTTTGGATGAAATAATCAGTGGTGTAGGAAAGAGCTGCAAAGTGTGGGGTGCTTGGCTAGACATTCAGATTTTACAATGAGAGATTGAAAGTATAAGGAGCTGCTAACAGCGGCTCGATCTGAGGGGGAGTCTGGAAATATACCCCCAGAAAATTAATATAATAATAATATAATTTACAGTTACTATACAAGACAAATAATGATAATTGAAATAATTGATAATTGAAAAAGTCGAAATTTTAGCCCTAATATTTTATTATTTAGCCCCCTGTTGGAATTTTTATTCAGGTTGTGGCTATAAATATATTTCTCGTCCGCGCAGAGAAAACTTGTCAATAGACGATACAAAATCGGAAATGTGTAAAAATAAGAATTGCAACAATTTTCAAGCACACATTGGTAAAGGTTTCGTTAAAAAATTATCCCTCTTGCAGTTAAAAGTAGAGGGATAATAGCCCGTTGCTTCTTCCCCGTCTCTTATCCTTCCACCAATATGACTCTTGCGTACGTTTCTAGTTCTTCTGCTCAGCATTCTGTGTTCAGCGTTAAAATCAACATCCACAAACTTTGTACATAAATATGTAAACCTCCCGATGCTACGGCTACTGTTTAGTCTTCTTCTGTGTCAACAAAAATAACCTCATGTGCGAACTAAGCATATTTATCAAACCTGATAAGAGGATAAGAAGCGTAGTAAGTATATCACCCCAATCGACATCTACTTTAACTATATTATTAAGTCCACCTAATGCTTGGTGATATACCTCGATGTATATTACTATTCGTTTTGTAATTGGACTATTTGACGTTTTTATATGAAAAATATGAGCGATATTTTAATCGAATAGGCTTCATTTAGGTGTTTTGTTATAGGTATGGTCTGACAAGAGATCTGTAGAATAAATATAGCCATACACAGATAGTAGTAGCCTAGTTAACATAATACAACAGCTGCATGATAAAATCTGCTGTAAGCCCGAGAACGCAGTCCATGCTATGAAGGTCTGACCTCTTTGTTTGAAAAATTTCATGTTTAAACAAAGTAGTTTAAGACGTGTGTTGTTGGTTTTCCGCTCACTCTCGTGTTTCGTAAATAACGAGTTTTGAAGCATATCTGGCTATTCTGGTTTAATATTTCTTGTTTTATGTAGCTCATCTGAGACGTTTCTTGTTCTTCTGGTGATAAGTTTCTCGGTTAAGTAACGTGATCGAAGGTGCTTCTTGTTTTCAACGCAATGTAGCTAATCTAAACCATTTTGTGATGTTCTATAACAATTTTGTAATATTGCGGAATTTGAGACGATTCTTATTCTTTAGTTTGTTTGTTTGAAGTTATGCACAAAGCTACACAATGGGCTATCTGTGCTCTGCCCACCACGGGTATCGAAACCCGGTTTTTAGCCTTGTAAGTCCACAGACATACTGCTGTGCCACTGGGGGCTTTTATCTTTTGATAATATGTTTCTTGTTCAAAGAACGTGATCTGAAACGTTTTACGTTAGATTAACCCCATTTGAGGCGTTTCTCATTTAAACATCGTAATCTAAAGCGTTTCTTGTTTTAATAACTGTGTAAAAAAATCGTATCACACCACGTTACTGAAATTACATCTGGTAATCTAAATGACTTGATATTAAAAGATTATTCAATTTCTTTCCTTTTTTTTGTTGTTGTGTTTTTAATGCTTGTTCACACGACTTTTCATAGTCATCTCAGTAATGGGTGTACAACATTTATTCGAACTTAATGCTCTGTTTCACAATTTTTACCGCCTTGCTGTGAGCGAGTACTCTACTATATTAATACACTTTCACTTTCTTTAATAAACTTTCCTCCTCCCAGATAATCCTATGTGCTAAAATTCCGACAAGCAGATTAAAAATGTAATTTCAATTTACAGACTATTTCAATTTTATAAAAAGCTGTTTTGCTGAAAATCTGTTTTCTACAACCAAATACTTTTCCTACTGAAAGCTGGTTGTATAGATTTTATCTACGAACTTGTGGTAATAGAAGAGCATGTGTTTGTGACAATAAGCTGCTGGATTCGTGGTGAACAAGTCATTTCCAAGGCAAATCTCTTTGTAAGAAAAAACTTCTTAAAGCAGCATCCATCCTGTACCACAATGTCCTCCCGTATCCTGTTTGGTGTTATGTGGTTAATAACTTAATTTAACGTCTTAAAGTACAGAGTAAAAACTAAAAAAAAATAAGCAAGTAAACAAAATGCACTCGAACATAAATTTAAATTTCTCTTTTGTAAACCTGTGGGTCTGAGATTATTTTTTTAATAGTTTCCTCATGTGAACCTACACACATTGTGATGAATACGTTCACTGTAAAACCTTATCATTAATTCTAGAAATACGATGATAATGTGTTTCAATTCCAGCTTAAGAAATCCTGAATCAGTATACACGTAATGATTGCTAGACAATAACTATTACATTATTATAGTTTTAACATCAGAGTGCTTGCACAATTTACAGCATTGATATCGGGACTCACTTTAAATATCATCAAACTCTCCCTTATTCGGTGGTCCTAGCCAAGATATTAAATAAATTATAATGGACAGGAACATCACATTCACCTAAGGTGTTTATAACTTATAAGTATATTAGACTTAACCGGTGATCTTAGGCTAGTATGTTCATTTATACCTGTTCATAATTTTCTTTTGGTAGACCCAATGTAACACTGTTAACAGCAAGGAGACGTAAGTTTATAAACAACAAAAGAAAATTGTAAAGATGAAATTTGGTCCTTAAATTTGAAAAAAGAACTAAGTCGACAAATAGGTTTAAAAAATGTACCTCAGCTCTATCTGCGGGTATACCCTACGGATAGCATTTTTCAGTTGATTCTTAATAATCAATGAATATCTATCCATTTAGGGTAAAATAATAACCAAAGCATTTTTAGGTACATCAGAAATACAGTATGTAGCAATACTTCGCTTATTTGAGAACAACGAAGTATTCTATCAATGAAATTACTTGGATAACCATTTTTACACAAAAATTCTTTGATATTCAAAAACTTATGTAAACCATCATATGTGATATATATCTCATAACCTCATAGTATTTTAACTATATTTTCTTTAAAGATATTAGAAATAAAACTTACAAAATTAAAATAGTCCTTTAAAAGATTTTTATGATAGACTTCACATTCAAAATGTCCATTATTATCATTATTTATAAAACTTCCAAGAATGGAAATCTATGATCCTCTTGGTTTTCAACAGTAAACTTCAAACTGCTGTGTCGACTGTAAAGCATTTTAAAATTCGGGAGACCTGATAAGATTTGTTAAAAATAGTAAAGGTGTCATCAACATGCCTGCGATAGTAAAGGGGTTTAAACTGTTGTGGGCAATTATCTAGCCATTATTTTTCATGGAAACACAAATACAAGTTGGTAAGAGAAGGAGCTAATCTTGAACCCATGACGACACCATTATTCTGATTATACAGCTAACTAGTGAAAATAAAATGAGACTCTTTTAACAGCAAAATTAAAAAAGAAAAACATGACTCGGAATACTTACTTCGTTGGAACTATCGTTGTAAGTCAAATCAGCGCACAGCTGTACAATTTGTTACTTGAATTTTGCGCAAAGCTACACGAGGGCAAATCTGCACTAACCGTCCCTAATTTAGCAGTGTAAGACTAGAGGGAAGGCAGCTAGTCATCACCACCCACCGCCAACTCTTGGGCTATTCTTTTACCAACGAATAGTGAGATTGACCGTCACATTATAACGCCCCCACGGCTGGAAGGGCGAGCATATTTGGTGTGATGGGGTTCGAACCCGCGACCCTCAGATTGCGAGTCGAGAGCCCTAACCACCTGGCCATGCCGGGCCTCAGCTGTAAAGTCTCTTCTGATGGTACATATTAGTATATAATGATTCAATGTCAAAACTAGTACAATAAACATTATTAATAAATTTCAGCTACTAGGCTTCATGACAGAACCCAAAACGGTCTTTTGAGGTGTATTCATATGTGCTGGACTTCTTTAAAAGATCTACCAAAAATCTGGTGAAAGCGTGATTATAAGTTCCAATATTGAACAGTATTTTTCGTGAGGTGTATCTTGCTTTAAGAACTTTTGGTAACCCAAAGAAAATTCCTGGATGTCTGACTCCCTGTTGGTTTAATATTCCGATACTGCCCTTCATTAAGGATGTTATCTTTCTTCAGTTGTAGCAAGTTTCATTGTAATTTAGTCGTCCTCTCATCAGTAGGTCGTATTGTAATATCACAAATTTAGTAGAATCACTTACAATTTTTCTGCTTTTCATAAATATTAATTTTTACCTAGAATAACAATACTATTCCCTTTATCTGACTTAGAAATAACAATGCTATTACCTTTATTTGACTTAGAAATAACAATGCTCTCATCTTTGCTAAGTTTTTAAAGCTTCAAGTTCCTCGTAACTTAAATTTAAAAGAAATGTTCGTAATTACTATCATAATTATTAAAAACACTCAAATCTAAACCACTAATTTCAATTCTAACATTGCTAAATGATTATTCTGATTCGTTCCAAATATGTGACATATTTGCAAACATTTCATGTTTAATTATATTTAGAATACTAAATTTTAGACCACGAAATAAAACTTTTTTCTCCACATCATTTAACATATACTTAGCATAATTAACTATCACTTGATCAGGATTTTCTATGAAAGAATTTTTACCTAACTGTCGCCTCAAAATATTAAATTTATACAATTGTCTGTTTTTAACCTTCACCAGAATTTTATTATTTTGTACGTACATAAAATTTTACAAACGTGTGAAAACTAAAAGAACTTTTAATTTCAAGCAATTTAGATGCCTCGTTTAGTTGACTAGTTAACGATTTGATTAACTGATTTTCTATCTTATTTCAAAATTAAAAAGAACTTTTGAAGTTTCATAATATTGTCTCGAATACTGGAATTCTAGAATAGAAACCTTAAAGTTAAGAAACTGTTTTGTGTAGATGTAACTGATTCTTAGAAAATTTTAAATGTGGTTTTTCAGTGTTTCTAAAATTGGCTGACATTGATGTATCTTATCTGTGTATAATAACTTGTGAAACTGGTTTATTTTGAGGAAATTTTAAATATAATATGAATGCTGCTACTAAGTAAGCTATCACCCACATAACTAGCAAGGTTGCTATATTCAGTGCTGTTATTTTAATGTATTTCACTTTGTTGGGTTATTTTTCTTCTCTTTTTGATTCTAATTGCCTTTTTTTTTCGTTAGAAGACCCTGCCTTTCTGCTCTAAATTTACACGCTAAATTCTATATAAATATATATTTTTAGATGTGACTAGTTGGGTATTACAATATTTACATGGGTGGTGGTTTCAATATAAAACTTTCACTTTTTTTATAATATAATATAATAATATATTATTTTTATATCCTATAAAACTAAGGAGACAAGAGGTAACACACCCAGAAGCTAAGTAAGTTAGAAAACCAAATTAAAACTCAAAAATAAGAAGTTTTAAAATAACACAAATAATATACATATATAAAATACTATATAATTAGCCAGAGCCAATGATGAATAGAGCCGCCGAATGAAGGAAAGTTTGTTGTTATTTAAACTGAGGTTCGGATCAATGTTCTCAATTCGGCTAACATTCTAGTGCTAAAACAGTATGCGCGTAGCTATGAATGTTGTTTAGGATCTCAGTTTTTGTGCAAAAGATAAAAGTTATTTGCCCATTCGAAGTTATACAGTGAAGAAATTCGGGGTGTGATTCCTGTGGTGAATACAACTCAAATAGCCCATTGTGCTTCACAAGAAACGAATACTTAATGAATTAAAACGCAGCTGTGCCTAAAGAAAATCAATAAGTACCATGAACAACTTTAATGTCATAAAACTGGTATCACGGAAGAAACGCATGAATTAAATTAACACCAGTCTTCTCGTGAGAAGTGTTCACTGTTGCTATCCGTCTTTAGGCATTGCACTGAATTCTTAGATAAGACAATGAAAAAAGCTGTGGTAAGTAACAAAGTTCAGTTCCTTGTTATGTATATAACATGATGATGTGGCATTCCAGCGCTTTTTCAACGATTCAAAATTGGTATTCAGAATCATATCATCAGCGTCATATCCCAAGAAGTACATTTTTAGCAAAATATATTTATAGATGTAAAACAAAGCATGTGTATGGCAGGTATTAATTACATTAAAATGATTTTATGCTCAAACATTTCATTTTGTATATATATAGAGCAGTTCTATATAGAAAATGATGTTTATACTTCACAATTTACACACATTTAATACGACACATTGAGCTACAGTTCAGTACAAATGAAAGCTACTGAACTGTTACAGCCTTGGCTTTCAGCGCCATCTAGTACAAATGGTTTAGGTAACTATATGACTCGAGATAGAAACCAAAATGGATAACTTACGTTTTAAATGCTACATCATGTACATATTTCTTTTCCAGTATCTGGGTTTACTTGTTCTCACTGGGAAAGATCAGTGTAAATCTATAAGAGTCAAGAAAATTCATAATATATTTTTTTGATTTTTATGACATACACGATTTTTTGAAATTATAATGAAAATGAGGATTCTTGCCGATATATTGGGTCTCATATTTTGTTGTTGTTTTATAATATATCTGAACTTCTACAATTATTTATTACTTATAAAAAAAACAGAAAAACATCAATCAAAATGTTGCAGTACTTCGTAGTTTAACACTTCAAACCCCGAAAGCACACTTCAAGGGAAAAAAACAACTATCTTATCTGTTTACTATTTTTTATGCCCCAGTGGCACAGCTGGTATGTCTGCGGATTTACAACGCTAGAAACTAGGTTTCGATACCCGTGGTGGGCAAAGCACAGTTAGCCCATTGTGTAGCTTTGTGCTTTACTACAAATGAACTATTTTTACGCATCGTAGATTCCGATAAAAAAAAAGTGTTCAGTTGCTTCATCTTTAAATGGCTCCATCTATAATTTTGTAGATATTATATATGGTACTCTTCAAAGGTTTTTGAAGTTTCTGAAAGTGCGTGTAGAAGGAAACTTTGTTTTTAACTATGTTACGAATTCATTTCTGTATTACATCATTTAGTAATTGTTATCTAAGATTTTACAATGTTATAACATTACTACACAATTAATTATAGCAATTCCTTTTCGTAATCAGGAACAGCAGGCCGGCCTTCACTCCTCGCAAATTCAAATAAGGCGGTCCCTCTTACGTCCTGGATCTGAAGAGATAGCCCAAAATTCCCGATTTTTACAATCACAAAGTTTAGAACAAGGTCGTCAAGTTCCGCATCCCACTCCCATCAAGCCATCAGAGGATAGGATGCATTTACTTACTCTTAACCCTCGAGAATTCTTCAAATACAGACCTGAGAAGGATTCGGAAGCAGTAGTCCAAGCTGACAATTTTAGCGGGTTGCTGTGGGTCCACCTTCTAGCGGGTCGAGGGCTAAGACCAGCCGGTCATGCTGACCACTTCCGAGATTTGTACTGCGTTATCGAATGTGATTACGTACATAAAGCCAGAACAGTCGTGAGAACAGGAGACCACAGCTTTGACTGGGACGAAATATTTGAGCTGGATTTAGTAGAAAACACTCAAATAGCGTTTCTCCTGTACAGTTGGGATCCCCATTCACGGCACAAACTGTGCTATAAAGGCACGGTTCACTTACTGACGATCCTACGAGAATCTCCTGTTCACAGTCTTGCCCTCAAGCTCGAGCCACGTGGCACCCTCTACCTCAAAATTCGTTACAAGGATCCGCGACAGACTTTTCAAAGGCTCCCAGAATCAAGTTCTTCTGGAGTGTTTGGGGTTGATTTAGAGACGGTAGTCGCTAGAGAAAGTACCGGCATTGGCATCCCTCTAGTAGTGAAGAAGTGTTTGGACGAAATAGAGAAGCGTGGATTAGACACTGTAGGAATCTACAGATTGTGTGGGTCAGCAGTAAGAAAAAAGGTGCTAAGAGAGGCATTTGAACGAACTACGTGGATGGTAGATTTATCCATGGAACACGTACCAGACATTAACGTTGTTACTAGTAAGTTGTACAAGTATAATTAAAACATAATGTTTGTTGTCAGGAAAAATGACGAAGTTTAACATAACTAATATTGGATACATAGAAATATAAAATTGATATTTTTCATGCAATATTTTTCTACTCTGGATAATTAGTAATGTTGAAAAATAAAAATTGTTTAAGATCGTGTAATACACCAAAAGATTTGATGCACTTGGTTTTTGCTGTTGCGATACATCACCCAACTGAATTCAGAATAAAACATAGTACATTTAGACACGTTTTGCTCAACTGTTTTGTAACTAATATCGTATGAACCCTTTTGTGGTTACTTTACATTTTACAGAAACCACCAATTTTAATTATTTATTTTACTAAACGTTTTATGTAAAATATCAGAGATATCATATAATAGTCTTCTTACGGAAAGTAATGGAAAACTTTCTGTTTCTATACTTACGTATCAAAAAAAAAAAATCTAAAATAAAATAAGTTATTTTTGTGTCTCCCATCAGGTGTCTTGAAAGATTATATGCGAGAAATGCCCGAGCCGCTGTTTACTAAAGGTCTCTTTGATATGTTAGTGGACGGTTTGAGTGTCTGCCTTCCAGACGACCCTGAAGGAAACGCCAAACTTATGTTCAGTATACTTGAGTGCCTACCTAAAGTTAATAGGGTAAGTTAAAACTCATTAAACGTAGCACGAATGACAGTCTAGGTGACATTACCTGACTCTCGTCGTGCCGCCAAATTTCGTCATGCCTAAATGTTTACTTCTCTTTGACCGTAATAGGCATGCATGTGATGTAAATGGGATTATGTTATAATAATAACATAGACAAGATTCTACACAATTCTAATGAAGCACGAAAACTTTCTGTGGGTAGGTTGGTTAGATTGGTAGCTTAAATAATTTTCGTCCTGTTTTAAGGAGAAAAGGGGTATAGTATTTGGACAGGGTGAGGCTGAATATGACACATAAGGATACAAGATACGATATAATTTGAACGGAGTGAAGGATCTTGCAACACATTGCAGTGTTCGATATTTTCTTTTAAAAAGCACTTAAGACCGAAAATAAACGATACACCAAATTCAAGATTTATGAACATCAGCATTAGCTAGCTGTACAGTGAAAATACACTGATTCGGACATCACTATAACGACAAATTCGAAGAAACCGGGTGAAACCCTAGCACTTTCGACAGGTGAACTTTTCTTCAGGGGTAAAGGTAGGTAACAGGTCCACTTTTCGAAAGCGCTAGTGTTAAATCATTTTTCTTTATATTTGTTCTTTTAAACAAAATGTATTCTTTGTGTGCGTGTGTGTGTGCATTTTTGTTTTGTTTTTTACAAATATAACTGCGACGACAGCATATAGGTTTCAGTGCGACTTACAAGAGGTATGAGGTAGTGAAGAAATATAATGTAACGATTTTCTAATGCCTTAATTCATATATATATGTTCCATAAACTTCTAAGCCTGTTCGCAATGTAGCTTTATCATGGAGTAAGATAAAAATCCAATTCAAAGTCGTTTCCATTTGTTCACGTTTGATGTTAGAACTTGTTCAGTATAATGAGAATTCTTATATCTTCCATTTTCTTATGACACTTCCCGTGATTAGTGTTTACTTTATTCTTATTCTAGTGCACAGTCCTAGTGCTAATGGATCATCTTAAGCTAGTATCCAACCGCAGTGATAGAAACAAGATGACATCACATAGTTTAGCCATGTGCTTCGGACCCGTCGTTATGTGCCACACTGAAACAGGAGACTCTGTTGTTGACCTCCGCAAAACAATTGATGTCTTTAAGTATCTCCTAGATATTTGGCCCGCCAAAAAAGGTAATTAAGCTTTAAATACATTTAGAAGAATGTAATAAATAATGAACCACTCAAATAACCACTCGCGTTTATACAATTCAATATGTCATTTTTTTCATGCCAAAATAAAAAGCAGAAATAAATATTTCAATAGCGGTTATTGGGTAATTTTAAGAACCAAATTTGCCGTTTACATCAGACTTGTTACTGTTGTAACGTCGTTCTTTCCGTAACAAGTTATTTTAAATTAGCTGTTGAAAATAATTCAACATCTAGTCGCCTTAACGACAATAAATTGCTTTATTTCTTCCTTTACCGTTTCTACAAACTTGTACAATGTCATAACTTTACTGTAGGCCTACGTTACAGATGACGTTAATTAACGTAAAACAAATCACCTTACTTGTACAAAGCAACTGCGAAAGTTAACACACTGACTGGTTCAATCTGTATCTTGGAAATAACTCTTCACACTTCACAATTATTTCATATTGTTACGTCTCCGTTTGTTAATTGATTTTTCCGTAACTTCGTTCCAACGAAACTTTAACGACACAAGTC
>NW_013667363.1:249915-251497 GCF_000517525.1 Limulus polyphemus | reverse complement strand
TATAAGATGTTTGTATCAAGTATATATAACATGTATTTACTGTAACTATCTTTTCTTCCTTTTTCAACGTATTCAAATCTTAAAAAGTAATGATTAAGTAACTTCATGTAGATTCGTACAGGAAGTCGCCCAAAAACAAACTATCTAACAGGCTGTTTGTGGTGTGCAAAAAATGCAAGTATTGAATCCAGAAGTTTAGTGATATAAGCTCTGAAGTACCCTTTGAGCCCTCAAGGAGTAAAGAAAATTAATTTCACAGTTATTTTAATTCTTGCTGTTGTTTTGAAAAGATCAAAGTATTGTTTCTAGATTTTATATATATAACAGATACATAATGGTGTTCTTTTTTAGATGAATGTTATGGCGAACAACCAAATCAATATAAAATTTTAAAATCAAATTAATATTTTCGTACGTTTGTTCTGACAACCACAGATGTAAATGTCACCTTTAGGCCTAATCAAAAATTGCTATAGCTAATAACCCTCACCTAATTTCTTATGTGTAGAGTTATCGCTTGAATAAGTAAACCTATATATTGTATTGTTCAAGAAATAACATAAAATCTAACAAAATCTTTGCATACATTGACTTGAAGATCGAAATGAAATGCTTCAGTGCTCTTGAGAAACTTTATCAAAGCTAAAATTCAAAAGCTCAGAATAATTATAGGCCACACACACTTGTTTGTTTGTTTGTTTTTGCGAGAAGTTACACTAGATCTATCTGCTCACAGCTGTCCCTAATTTTGAACTGTCAACATAAACTCCCGCCAACTCTCTTGGGCTAGTCTTGTTTAACCCAATACTGGGATATGACCGTTCTTCTTATGATGCAACCACAGCCCCAAAGTGCAGAGTGAGATTTTGCGGCAGAGTTACACAAACCATGAACCCTCGGTTTCACATTCTGGGTACATTAACCACTTGGCCACACCCGACTCCAAGTGCACGTGAAAGCTGACTTCAACTTTGAACTTTATTAGTAACTCAAATACCTAAGCAAGTGAATTATAAAGAAAGGGAAACAGAAAAGAAAAACAGTTTCAATGGTATGCGTAAACAAGTTTCAATGATGCATTTAAACAAGAGAAAAAAAAAACTGATGCGTACAATAGTAATGTGAATTTCACGAGTGCAATAAAATTACGTGAGCTATTGCAACAAAAGTAAAATAGAGACAATTATACACAAAATATGTGGTACGAAGATCTCTCCACCAACTACTTCTGGCATAAAAGGTTGTTGTTTGTTAGAAAGTAAGCACAAAGCTACACAATGGGCTATCTGTGCTGATATTAGTTGGTGATTCAAGTAAGATATCTACCTATTTGAATAGGGAGTTTATTTCTCGAAGTTCTAAACCTACCAAGATACTGTCTGATATTAGTTGGTGATTCAAGTAAGATATCTACCTATTTGAATAGGGAGTTTATTTCTCGAAGTTCTAAACCTACCAAGATACTGTCTGATATTAGTTGGTGATTCAAGTAAGATATCTACCTATTTGAATAGGGAGTTTATTTCTCGAAGTTCTAAACCTACCAAGATACTGTCTGATATTAGTTGGTGATTCAAGTAAG
>NW_013667363.1:248432-249229 GCF_000517525.1 Limulus polyphemus | reverse complement strand
AACCCTTCGAGCCAAGTCTAACAGATCAGTTATCTGGAGTGTATGTTGAAACCTTCGAGCCAAGTCTAACAGATCAGTTATCTGGAGTGTATGTTGAAACCTTCGAGCCAAGTCTAACAGATCAGTTATCTGGAGTGTATGCAACTCTACAAAACTTTACATCGATAGTATTACGCAGCAAGTTATTTTCCATAATAATATTCCGTTTACAGAGTCGAATCCTTTGTTACAGTCTATAAAGGCACACTATAGCTTCTTATTTCTGTATGAGTTAACTAAGAATTTTAATGCACAGATACGATTAGGAATTAAATGGCCTTTAGTGAAACCTTCTCGTTCTTCGTGTTAAATACTCACGTCCTCTAAATAATTATTTACTCTGTTATCAAAGACATCAGTAAAAATTTTACAAAGCAGCTAAGTATTGTAATTCCTCTTTAATCATCTGGGTCACATATGGTTCTCTTGTTCTTAAAAATAGGAACAATAACACCTTCAGTCCAGCTTGTGGGAAAAAGACCAGTGTCTAAACAATTAAAAGGAGTGCTCTGTTAGAATAGCTGAAAAAACTTGTTTATTATCGGATAAATAGAGTATAATATGTGTAGTTAAAACGTTTCGCCAAGTTAACTCGTCATCATCGGGTAATGCAACTACAATTGTTTAGAAAGTTTAATTACGTAGTTAAGTTATAACGTTTTCTAAATATATGAATACCAGCACATGCATTATAGCGAGTAACGAACAAAAGCAAGATACGCCGTAAGTAAAACTTGAAGAAAAAAGGGTTAAAACTG
>NW_013667363.1:240797-248154 GCF_000517525.1 Limulus polyphemus | reverse complement strand
CAGTGTAAGACTAGTATGGAAATCAGCTAGTTATCACCACCAACCGCCAACTCTTGGCTACTCTTTTATCAACGAATAGTGGGATTGACCATCACACTAGAACGATTCGAACCCGCGACCCGCAGATTGCGAGTCGAGCTCCTTAACCACCTGGCCATACCGGGCCGTGAGGTAAGGGAATAATTACTTTTCCCTTACACCAATAATTACGTGTTCAAAGTTTCGGGCGAACGGCTTTCGTCGGGTTTTGAACAAAGTCACCTAGCTCAAATTTTGACAACATTATTTTCCTCTTATAGTAATTGATACCATTTGTTTGTATTTTCTTGTAGTACAACATAGAGCAAGAAACTGAAATTCAAAACATGTAGCGCAACCGTAAATCTCTAAACACCTATAGCTACTGATTTACTATAGAACTTAACTTAGAGAATTATACAAGCCTTTGTTTGTTTGAAGTTAAGCACAAAGGTATACAATGGGCTATCTGTGCTTTGCCCACCACGGGTATCGAAACCCGGTTTCTAGCGTCGTAAATCCGCAGACATACCGCTGTGTCACTGGGGGGCTTATACAAGTTAACGAATACAAAGTTAATGACCAAGCAGTATAACAACGTATGTTCCAAATCTGAATAGTCCGTTGGAAAGACAAGTCGCCTGAAAATTTAAAAGTCAGATAAAGAAAGGTTTAAATGAAGAGCGTTGATAGGTTGCTTTTGATTTTATTATCTCTTCTGTCTTTCTTTCTTGTAAAATATATAACGTAACACTCATTTCAGGCTTTACAAAAAAATAAATGCCGTAAATAAACGTAACTATCAGATTTATATATTTGAATCTAATTTTTGCCATGGAGTTAGTTTTTTTGTTTTTTTTTGGGGGGGGGGGTATTTAAAACAAGCAAAAATATGAAATGAACACATATTTTCAATGTAAGTACATTTTAATAATGTATTATTCACTACTCTCTTGTGGCCATTTCAGTTATTTATACATATTTAAAATAAATTAATTCTATTGTTATTTTAAAAATCTGAGCTAAGACACTTTGATGTTTACAACAGTGGCGTTTTCGGGTGAGACTGGTCATTTATTTGTGTTCATGTGATTTTAAACCAAATATCGTACTGATGTCGCGTCTTCATGTCGCGCCGCAAGTTACTCAGCTCTTTCTAAACCCGAACACTAATTCCCAAGTCTGTCACCATAGCAACGATGATGCTCAGAAAAGTTTTACTTTTATGACAAATTCTATAAGAAAGGTTTAAGACTTAAAAATAACTGCATTACATATGTGAATAACGCCTATAGAAACAGACACACAAAGGTTTATTCTCAGTGCAAAAAATAGTCATATTTTCAGGTTAACAGTTGTTACTTTTTTTTTTAAGCTGAAAGATGTTGACATTTACGGCACTAGCTGCAAGTAACGAATATAAGTTCAGCTAAAACGAAAGTAAGAGCTTTCAGATGATTCTTTCATGTTTTATTCTCAACTTGAGCAACGCATGACATCTCAGACATCGCGAAAAAAACAAACCTGTCTTTGTTTACAAATCATTTTAAAGTACCAAATTAGGACTGTCATGGGTTTCGTATTAATCACTTTTGCGTTTGAATAAAAACAATAATTATGAAACCTACGAAAACAAGTTTGTCGAGTTAAGTAAGGGTAAAGGCTGAATTATTAAGCACAGTTTACTGAAGTTAGGTTATTCTAAGAACTTAATGGGCGAAAGTAAAGAAGAATGTACAACAGTACGTCAACCACACTATAACCAGTTCTGACGAAGATTTTCGACCAATAACTATCAGGACTCATCAGGCTGTCTAGGATACAACAGACAAAGTAGTGGTTGAGACGATATTTATATTACACAACTGTATGAACTGCAACTGTTATGGATGAAATAAGCATGATTAATGATAAGCACAGTTTACTGTAGATAAGGAATAGTAACGGTTGTAATAAGGAGACTTTACTGAAGTTAAGTAATAGTAACGGTTGTAATAAGGAGACTTTACTGAAGTTAAGTAATAGTAATGGTTATAATAACAAGAGTTTATTGAAGTTAAGTAATAGTAATGGTTATAATAACAAGAGTTTATTGAAGTTAAGTAAAGTAACTGTTGTAATAAGTACAGTTTACTGAAGGTAATAGTAACTTGTAGTAAGGAGAATTTACTGAAGTTAAATAATAATAACTTGTAATAAGGAGAATTTACTGAAGTAATTGTAACTTGTAATAAGTAGAATTTACTGAAGATAAGCAAAGTAAAATGTGTAATACGGATACTTTGCTGGTTAAGAATGGGTAACGAATTTAATAAGCAGAGATTGCTAAAGTTACACAAGGGTAATTGTTATAATAAACTTAGTTCGTTGAAAATAACCATGAGTAACGATTGTACTCATCACATTTTCCTATAATTAAGTAAGAATAAGGGTTGCAATAAGCTCAGCTTACTAAAGGAGTATCTTTGTAATAAGTACAGTTTGTTGGAGTTAAGCAATTTTAACGGTTAAAACGATCACAGTTTGCTGATAAGTAAAACTAGAATAATAACAGTTGGCTGAGGTTATATAAGAGTAACGGTTACAATAAGATGGTAGGCGTTTTTATCGATTGAAATAGGTACAGTTTGTGGAAGTACGGTTAGCGCAATGAGTGTAATAAGTACAGACTGCTCAATTCAGTGAGTCAAATGGTTGAAATAGGTACAGTTTCTGGAAGTACGGTTAGCGCAATGAGTGTAATAAGTACAGACTGCTTAATTCAGTGAGTCAAATGTTTGAAATAAGCACAGTTTGTCGAAATACTGTTAGAGTAACTACTATAATAAGCACAAATGTATCAATTAAGTGAGTCTAATGTTTGAAATAAGCCCAGTTTGTGGAAGTACGGTAAGAGTAATTTTCGTAATAAGCACAGACTGCTGAATTAAGAGACTCTAATGGTTGAAATGCACGCAGGTTGGTGAAGTACGGTTAAAGTAATGATTGTAATAAGCACGGTTTGTTGATATTAAATAAGAAAAAACAGCTGCAATAAGCACAGTTTGCTGAAGTGAATTATGAGTTATGATTGCAATAAGCACAGTTTTGTTTGAGTAAATGAAGAGATATAGTTGCAAGTCAGAATAGTTTAGTGGAGTTAGATAAGTGCTGTGGCTATAATAAGTACAATATACTAAAGCAAATTAAGTGCTATACAAGACAAAATTAACTGAAATAGAATGAGCAATATGGTTGAAATAAGCATTTCAGCTGAAGTAAAATATGTGTTACTGTTAGAATATGCACAGTTTGCTCAAATATAATGAGCATTATGATTGAAATAAGCACATTGAGTTGAAGTAAAATATGGGTTATGGTTAAAATAAGCTCAGCTCGCTGAAATAAAATAATGGTTACGGTTAGAATAAACACAGTTTGCTGAAATAGGATGATAGACATGGTTGCAATGAGCAAAGTTTGCTCTAGTTAAATGAGATTTATGTTTAAAATAAGCACAGTCTTTAATTAACAATCCTAATGAGTGGCTTAACGAAAGCGTAAAATCCGACAGTATCGAGCATCCAGTGTACAGTGGATGTATTGATTGACACTGCACTCTGGAGTTAATGGTCTGAGTGATAATTTTAATACCCGAGGTAAAGATTGCATTTCACATCACCTTTCAAAGTTCGAACGTACTGAGGGGTGATCAATTTTATACGTGTGCTGTAACTTCATTTTCAGTTTTTAAAAGTTGATAATCTTGTTTCAAAAGCAATACTTAAACAATGATATAAGTAAAATAATATTGATTATTTACACTTCTATTTCTGTTCAGTAGATGGCGACACCTTTCTTGCTCATTTCGGCATCAAACGATCCTTTATATGTTATAAATATATTATCGCAATCAAAAGATAGATAATATGATGGTTAAAATATTTCAATTTCTTTTATATTCACGATTCGTGTTTTTCAGGTTAAATTTAACAACAAATTACATTTCAATATTTTTCTAGTAATGTGAAATTTTGTCCAGTCCCTGTAAGCTGCTTTAATTGATACACGCGCTGACGTGCGTTTATTTTAATTTTCTTAGTTTATTCGCTTTGGTGGTATAAGTTTTATACCCTCAACATCATCTATACGGCTATGATATCTGTGGGAACACAAAGTCATTTTAAAGATAAGTTATTTTAGTTTGAAGTTTCAACTGTCGTTAAGGATATTTATAAATTAATGTTATAAATTATGACATTATTATAATTTGCTCTTTATTTAATGCAATGAACCTCGACTTCGAATAATATTAATCCTATCAAAAAACATACAAACAACCACGAGATTCAAGGGTTTCCCTACTGTACGTCAAGATCGGGAATGAAATCATGTCCGTGTGATGTTTAGCAATGTCCCCCCCCCCCCACACCGGTAGGTCAGCAGTAAGTCTCTGGACTTAAAACGCTAAAATCCGGAGTCGGTTCTCCGCGGTAGACAGAACGCAGATAGCTCATTGTATAGCTTTACGCTAAAAATCAAAACAAAAAAGCCAAGATAACATATTACGATGGGAAAATAATCATGAGCACATTTACTATATGTGATCAATTTAATTAAAATAACATACTGTAATATTCATAAAATTTACATCATCCATTTAACGTTGCCAGGTGAAGAATCTTAACAGCAATATCTTAAAACCTAAAAATCTACATCACTATCTGAATACTAGGATCTCAACAAATTCTGACAGAAGAACTCCTGCATAATAGTAGCATAACTTCTTGATTGCAAGAGGGCTCTTTAAAACTTATATTTTATTCAGTGGAAGCCAAAAAAGAGATTTCAAAACGTTATTTTTTCATATTAGCATTACAGTCAGTTTGCATGTATGGAAAAAAGAAAGGCTCGCGAGGTTGCGCGTGTGGTATTTGCAGATAAAACTGAAACCAACAGGTAAACACATGTAAGGTTATTATTATACACAGACAAAATGTGCTGGAAGTTCCTTAACATTCATACAGTTAAGAATTAACTGACTGATGAAGCAGGAAGAATAACCCATCATCATCATCATACAAGAGACTGGAGAATTGTGTTTGTATCACATTAATAAATCAGACCACAGTTCTGGTGTGGTATCACACAATCCTAGATTCCTTTCATTGGTAGTTATTCTTATTTTACATGTTCAAGGAGAGATTAACTCCTAGCGCATACTAATTTGAGCGAATCTCTGTACCACCTCTTCACTTCGGTATGACCAACACCCCAGAGAAGCAATGACATATAAACATGATCAAGCAAGTGGAAGATTCATTAAATGGCCACTGTGATAATATAACATTTGCAATGAGCACAGTTTGTTGGACTTGTGTATGAGTAATTGTTGTAATAAGCACATTTTTGCTAAGGTTAATTAAAGATAACGGCTGTAACAAGCAGTTTGTTGAAGTTAAGTGAGTATAAAGGTTGCAATAAGAACAGTATGCTAAAGTTAAGTTAGGATAACGGTTGTAATAAGCGCAGTTATTTGAAATTAAGTATGGGTAGCGGTTGCAATAAGGGCCACTTTGCACTTACGAAAATTGTGTTTGTATTTTTAGCTCCTAAACCGTACTGTTTTAAAGTAGCAGCTATTGTTACATAGTTGTGGATGTTGGTTATATCGTTCTGGATGTCAACATTCTGTTGCACCAGTCTTACTTGCAATAATTGGCTCATTTCGTTCTTAAGTGGGTTTATATTATTCAACTACTTCAGTAGAGTTAGAATGCCAGAAAATTAACGAATGTCATGTGTAAGGTCTTCGCAAACAACCTTTTTATTATATGTTACCATTAATAATAGTACTACATGTTTCGATAGAACATTGGTTTGTCTGTCGGAACGTGTAGCATGTTCCACCATCAATAATATTCTTCCTTATATTTATAAATCGTTGTTTGCCTACCTATTATTATACTAACATAACATACTTCCTTACTCAAGTATGTTACTAGTAATTTTTAATAAGAAAAGTACAGAAGAGAGTAGATTTTAGTATGTAAATAAAGTTGTATTTTATCCACTGCTTAATCTTTTCCATCAGAAAAATTAGTTCACAGACTAGTTCTGTTTGAGAAACGTTATGAAAGCATAGTATTACTCAGCAGTTTAGTTCACTGGCTTTAGGTCTACCTCAATATAGATGTAGCAGCTTAGGACAGTAAATACGTACATGGCCATCAGAAGTTGTACGTCAACCTGAAATACAAGTTCCTATATCGCTAACAAACGTATTATTGAACACTCAGCAGTCTGAGATGGCATAGCACTGCCTTTTAATTGCACATGTTCTTACTCCTGTTTTACATGACGAATTGGTGTGAAATGTGTTCTTACTCCTGTTTTACGTGATTCATTGGTGTGAAATGTATTCTTACTCCTGTTTTACATGATGAATCGGTATGAAATGTATTTTTACCCCTGTTTTACGTGATGAATCGGTGTGATATATGTTATTATTTATGTTTTATATGATGAATTGGTGTGAAATGTATTATTACTCCTGTTTTACATGATGAATCAGTATATGTTTTTACTTCTGTTTTACATGATGAATTGGTGTGAAATGTATTGTTACTTTTGTTTTACACGATAAATCAGATTTACATGTGCTCTTACTCCTGTTTTACATGATGAATTAGTGTGAAATGTGTTCTTATTCCTGCTGTACTTGTTGAATCAGTATGATATGTGTTTTTGCTTCTATTTTACATGATTAATGAACATTACGTATGTTCGTAGTCGTGTTCTATTTTCCTACAAAAACTTATGAAATTATTTCACTTGAGTTCGAAACATGTCTTGTCCTGTAACTCATTGATTTCAAGTTAAGCAAACTCCGATCACGTGCTCAGCGGGTGATGATTACTCATACTAACTGCTTGCCAAAGAAACAAGCAGTTCAGTAGGTAGTGTTGCTATTCCATAAACAGTTTTCAAGTTTCAATATCAAAGTAACCATATCTTCGAACTTCTTGTCCTGTTTAGTTCTTTGCTTATCTGTTCTCTAACTATATAAAGTTTCATCGTTTATATTTTTATCTTTACGCAGCAACCTCGGCTAACTCGGCCCCTTTGTTATGCTTTCTTTTAACTGCGCATGAGCCATCTGACAGGTGTACATATAGTGTCGGATAATGGCAGAAGATTTATTTTCAGTACTGGATAATTTTACGTTTGTATTCTGTCTGCATGTGGTCAACACACGTTTTGCAGTTACGAAATAACGTGTGTATTTTTAGCTCCTAAACCGTACTGTTTTAAAGTAGTAGTTATTGTTACACAATTGTGTAAGAAGGATCTATAGTTC
>NW_013667363.1:236657-239874 GCF_000517525.1 Limulus polyphemus | reverse complement strand
TCCATAGAATAGTTCTTCTTGTTCTAATAATTCAACTACATCAGTCGTGTTAGGATGCTATCAAATTAACGTAGTTCGTGCTCTAAGGTACTATTTACAAACAACCCTTTCATAATATATTACTAGTAAGTTGAACTATGTAAGATTAATATTATATACACCGTTTAAACTTGTCCAAGTCTAAAGAAACATATTTACCAATCCGTCAACCTATATTTGACTGTCCACCAGAAGTTAGCGCCACTGTCTTGAGGAAACTTTACTGACCAATAGTGATGTCCATCAAAAAGGTTAGTTCAGAATCTAGTTCAAAACTATTTACCGATATTGTTGACCTATATGTGATTGTCCACTTAATGGTGTCCATCAAAAAAGCCTAGTTCAATTTGCGAAACGTTGTGAAATCACAGCGTTACACGATAGTTAGCTCATTAGCTTCATATTTGCTTTATTATTGCTATTAATATGGAGAATAATGGATTAGAGGTTCCAAACACACCAAAGCGCCAAATAAAAGCCGTTGAATCTTAGAATATATTGAAGAATTTCAACCTGAAGATCTAGATAAGGCTTGTAATCTCTCGCCAAAAAAATCTTGTTGGTTTGACTCTTTTGGTCGTATGTTTCAATATAATTTTTTTAATAAGCTTCAAAGAAAGAAATATAGAAATGGCGCCAAATAAAAGCCGTTGAATCTTAGAACATATTAACGAATTTCAACCTGAAAATCTAGATAAGGCTTGTAATCTCTCGCAAAAAATATCTTGTTGGTTTGACTCTTTTGGTCGTATGTTTCTATATAAATTTTCTTAATAAATTTCAAAGAAAGAAATATAGAAATTGTGTCATGATTTTCTGAGAAATATCGGACTTTCATAATTCCCAAGTACAAAATACCTTACCAGTGTAATAAGTCCCAAGAAATCATCTAATATATTATGATAATAATTCGAATATTTATGTCGAAACTCTTAAAAAACTAACGAGCTGAATGTATTTCTTTCTAGGAGCCCTGTAATTATAATGTTCATGGACGTTTCTTCGAACGTTAATTGATTAATTTCTTGTTCCTCAACTTTGAAAGTGTCCCAAAACCACTTTTTCATACGTTTTCAATGGTAGAAAGCTATGAAGGTTTAAATAATGGTGCATAATGGCTTAAATCAAGAAAGCGTTTCGATTCGATGAAATGCATATGGTGTTTTATTATTTAAACATTCTGCATTAATTAGTAAATAGATTCGATGTTATGTTTGTTTGTTTGTAATTATGCACAAAGCTACACAAGGGCTATCCGTGCTCTGCCCACCACGGGTATCGAAACCCGGTTTCTAGCGTTGTAAGTCCGCAGACATACCGCTGTGCCACTGGGGGGCTCGATGTTATGCAACATTCGTTAAGTGGAATAGTAAAATGATTAATTTCTAAACTGTCTAAATAATTACACATATATCAAATTATACAGAAATGATATTTTAAAATAATAATAAGTAATAATTGTAACCAAAGTATGATGTCGGAATGATATTCTTATAATGAAGAATGTTTCTTATGCTAAAAACTGGTTTTAAACTTGTTAACTTTCAATGCGTAAAAGTTATTTGTAAGTTAACCTTGCAAGTCGAAGTGTTAGCCCAATCTTAAATAACACATGCGTGTGTGGTATGCTATTTTGTATGTTTACTTTATTATATTCGTTCTTTTGTATTTCAGTATGATTGATTGGCATTGATACTTCAAGTTTTAAAATGTTTGTTTGATCGCGATCTCGGTGCTAAGTCTTCCAAGTTTTAAAATACATTTATTTGAACATGATCTTGGTGCTAAGTTTCCAGCTTTACCATTTTTTGTTTGATCGTGATCTTGGTGTCAAGTCTTTCAAGTTTTAAGATACGTTTATTTGAACATGATCTTGGTGCTAAGTTCCCAGCTTTAACATTTTTTGTTTGATCGCGATCTTGGTGTCAAGTCTTTCAAGTTTTAAGATACGTTTATTTGAACATGATCTTGGTGCTAAGTTCCCAGCTTTACCATTTTTTGTTTGATCGTGATCTTGGTGTCAAGTCTTCCAAGTTTTAAGATACGTTTATTTGAACATGATCTTGGTGCTAAGTTCCCAGCTTTAACATTTTTTGTTTGATCGTGATCTTGGTGTCAAATCTTTCAAGCTTTAAAACGCTTCTTTGATCATGATCTTGATGCTAATCCGTTCAAGATTTAAAATATGTATTTAATCGTTGTCTTGGGGCTGAGTCTTACAAGTTTTAACATTTTAAATGATCAGTGACTAGATTACATGCAATTGGTCTGAATTTTTTATTAGAACCTGAGCACCAGTCTGCTGAAACACTGTGTTTAATCCTTCTAATCTCCGAGCCAAGCTTATTTTAAGTTAAATCGTTCAGATTAACTGGATTGTTAACACTGAGTAATACTGATGAAGCGTCTTTTTTATCTATACGTTTTAAGACAAAATAATCTCATATAAACGTGCTCCTTACCATCGTAAGTAACATATTGAGTAAAAACGTATTTTATTTTATTTACTCTTTATAAGCTTCATTTTGTCTGGTTTCGACTAAACCCTTACATCCCATTTGTGAAATTAATAAAATAAAAATAAACCCATGTTTAATACGTGGGAAAAGAGGGATGGTAGGTGTATTATACTTTTGTAGTGTGTGAGTAACGTTCTTCGATAGAACATATCTCATATAATATTTATTTTCTGGAAGAAACTGAATAACAACTGACGTAGTTTGCATCTGCTTGGTGGACTTTAGGTGTCTATCGATAACTACACGTAATGTTTATCGTATTTTAGAAAATGGCAAACTACTGTAATTCACGTGAAATACACTCTGTTTGGTGGACTGTAGGTGTCTATCGATAACTACACGTAATGTTTATCGTATTTTAGAAAATGGCAAACTACTGTAATTCACATGAAATAAACTCTGCTTGGTGGACTGAAGGTGTCTATCGATAACTACACGTAATGTTTATCGTATTTTAGAAAATGGCAAACTACTGTAATTCACGTGAAATATACTCTGCTTGGTGGACTGCGATAAACATTACGTGTAGTTATCGATAGACACCTGCAGTCCACCAAGCAGAGTATATTTCACGTGAATTACAGTAGTTTGCCATTTTCTAAAATACGATAAACATTACGTGTAGTTATCGATAGACACCTGCAGTCCACCAAGCAGAG
>NW_013667363.1:234603-235837 GCF_000517525.1 Limulus polyphemus | reverse complement strand
TCCAGCCTTAATTCGCAGTTCTGGATATAACCTTAATCCATAGTTTTGTGTACGCCGACCTAAAAAAGTCAGTCTAGCCTTAATTCACAGTTTTGGATATAACCTTAATCCATAGTTTTGATTGTACGCCGACCTACAAAAGTCAGTCTAGCCTTAATTCGCAGTTTTGGATATAACCTTAATCCATAGTTTTGATTGTACGCCGACCTACAAAAGTCAGTCTAGCCTTAATTCGCAGTTTTGGATATAACCTTAATCCATAGTTTTGAACGTGAAATACACTTTAGTAATGACCGGAGTTTGGCATGGCCTGGATGTTAGGGTGCTCGAGCTTGCGGGCCGAGAGATTGAAACCCGTCGTCAAACATGCTCGCCCTTTTAGCCATGGAGACATTATAATGCGACGATAAATCTCATTTTTCGTTGGTAAAGAACAGCTCAAGAGTTTACAGTGATTGGTATTGACTAGTTTCTTTCCCTCTAGTCTATCACTTCAAACTTTGGGACGACTAGCGCTGATAGCACTCGTGTAACTTTACGCGAAATTCAACAAAACAAATAATACTAATGAATCTATCAAATATAATTTTGCGTCAGTTAAGTTCTAGTCTGAGGTCGTATCGGAGAATATGTTGTGAAAAAAAGGGGAATATGTGGTGCATATCATTATTGTTGTAAATCTGCTTTTATGATAAACAGTACAACACTGTTGGCCATGTATCCATAACAACCATTCGGGTGTTCCATAGTGATTACGATATATGTGTGACTTTTACAATCTAAATTAGAAAGTAAGAGTACACCAGTTACTATAAGCCTGTATGTCACCAAACGTATGAATTAAAGTTATACTTAAAACTGCGAATTGAGGCTATATTGACTTTTGTAGGTCGGCGTACAATCAAAACTATGGATTAAGGTTATATCCAAAACTGTGAATTAAGGCTAGACTGACTTTTGTAGGTCGGCGTACAATTATTTTAGAAAATGACAAACTACTGTAATTCGATAAACATTAATTGTAGTTATCGATAGACACCTACAGTCCACCAAGCAGAGTGTATTTCACGTGAATTACAGTAGTTTGCCATTTTCTAAAATACGATAAACATTACGTGTAGTTATCGATAGACACCTCAAGTCCACCAAGCAGAGTGTATTTCACGTGAATTACAGTAGTTTGTCATTTTCTAAAATACGATAAACATTACGTGTAGTTATCGATAGACACCTA
>NW_013667363.1:219180-233603 GCF_000517525.1 Limulus polyphemus | reverse complement strand
TTAAGGTTATATCCAAAACTGCGAATTAAAGTTAATTTATATATACCAAAGATCGGTGTATTGATCTCAATTATATCAATGAACCTTCCTCACACAGTGATTTGTTATGAGATACACAACGACTGTTTGCGCCAGCTGTCCCTAATTTAGCAACGAAAGACTAGAGGGAAGGCAGCTAGTCTTCACCATCCATCCCCATCCTAGGGTTGACAGTAACATTATAACGCCCCCACGGCTAAAAGGGTGAGCATGTTTGGTGGGATGGGTTTTCGAACTCGTGACTCACAGATTGCGAGTCGAGCGCTCTAACCACCTCGCACAGTGAAGGTCTTTTTCTAATACACTTTGTACGCTATCAAGACATGGTAGTGTGTCGTGCGGCCAAAACAGCTTGCAGGACACACTGCAGTGATCCAAACTATCAACTATCACATATATTGAGTGTATGTGCTCTACTGGATCCTTACTTCCCATACCATATTTAAAGGCAATCCATAACGAAGACACGAGATATAAAGTCTCCAATTTTTATTGAATTTTTTTCCTGTTTTTTTCTTCGCATCGAAAGTACGGAAACTTTATTTGCTAGAAAAACGTACTTAACTTTCATGGATTGTTTTCAAATTTGCTGCACTGATAGATCTTTACAACCTACAATTAGATGTCAAGTTTCGTCTATCATAAATCACACGTGCAAAGTTATTCAACACAAACTGCTCAACTTTTATGTACACTGACGCAAAATGTCACGTGAGCTATCGGTCTGATATTTTTATTATAGCTTCACCTAAGAGTAAAGGTGAACGGACCAGTTTTAGTTTTTTGTCGTTCGGATTAAAGATAGCTGACTTACAGCAGCAAAACTATATGGTGAAAGCACGTGCAGATACATAAATATTGGTTCAGCCAAGCAAACTAGATTAGTAGTTTCTAGCTCAAGTTTTTAAAAGAATCATACGGGTGAACTGTTATTATTGATTATTCATTGCTAACCTTTAAGCACAAATTTCTAAATTTTATGAAATTATCTTAATTAAAAAGCGTTTAGCGTCGCGTTATATTAGCTTAAGCAGTTAGCATAAATAATGACGCTTGATACGGCTGTACTGAATGCATAAGGCTGATGACAAGAAACTGTTAATCTAGTTTCCATGGCGTTACTATAAAGGAAGTTATTAAACTACCACCACATGTTGTAAAGAATCTGGTTGGTTCTGTAAAGTATAGGTTTGTTCCGAATAATAGGGTTGCGATCCTAAAGCTAATGGTGGTTACTATCGAGTGTCACTTTCTTACTCACTGTGGTTTGTTGGTGTGTATTGACAAAAAGTCATGATATCTATTTAAAACATATTATCTGACTATTATCAAAAACCATACACATGTTTATACACTTCATCCAACTATTACCAAAACCGTACATATTTTTATACACTTTATTCAACTATTATTAAAAACCGCACATATTTTCATACACTTTATCTGATTATTATTAAAAACCGTATTATTAAAATCCATACATATTTTCGTTGTTGTACCAGAAAGCAGATTGATCTGAGAATTTAAGGAAAAAAACCTTGGGTGTCATACTAAAAATAAAGTAACATTTGACCTCTTAAATGCAGATCTCCAAGGTTTAGTACTTGTATTAGTTCTCAACTTAACAGGAAACAATATATCAAATGAAGCAATTATGAAACGTACATTAGTTTATACTTTTTGCAACTACGTGGAAGGTTTAATATTTGTGTTAAGTTTCGATTTGGCAGACGACAATATTTCAAAGTAGCTGTTTAGATGTTTACATCATGACAGACTTCATACTCAACTTTTTTTTTAACTCTACAGTTACACCTGTTTTCCGTTTAACCCTCTGTTGTATGGTTTTGCTTAGTGATCAATTATTTTAATGAGTTCGGGTCTTTATAAAGTATGAAACACATGTGTATTTTTACTGAAACGTAAGAGGATTTTTGCTGAATCTTTCGACATACAAGTATAACACAGTCAAAGTGTTGAAACTGGTAAACGTTTTTGTTTGTTTGTTGTTAAGCGCAAAACTACACTATGGGCTATCTCTGCCGTGCCTGCCACGAGTATTGAAACCCGGTTTTTAGGTTATGAGCCTACAGACTTGAGCTGAGGCACTGGGGAGCCTTGCAGACGTGAAACAGTAGCATTAGAACGAACTTACAAGTTTAGAGAAGGAAAACAGAGTATATTTTTTTACTTTTCGAAGCTGACGATTCGCAAGTTCACAACTCCTTAACTGTTGCCCTTCCTTCGTTCTACTAAACTGTGTTCTTTATTTAGCAATGTTATACTCTATTAGTAAGTACGTTAAAGAGTACAGGAGGCACGCCTGACTTATAACCTATAGTGTATTTATTTTCAGGAGCCACCTGGTAGCGGATCCTACTTATTCATTCGCTCGGCAGAAACACCTGAACATATAACAAAAGTATATTTTTGGAACAATATTCTTATAATGAAAAATGTTTCACAAGAATAAAACTGGTCATTCAGAATATAAAAACCTCTTAATTCTAGATATTTCTCTGTGTTTTCAATTAGAAATTGTTTCAAGCCTGTTAGCGGCACGATTTATAAAAAAATATAACAAAGTTAAGTTGTAAGACCTAAGCTATCGAGCCCCATGAAACGTCAGTTGTATACATAAACACCCATTTTCTAGATTTATTCAGGTGTTATAAGTTAAACATTACGCTCTAGTACAGCAATAGTTGGTTGGATTAACATGCTTCAAATGAGATTCCTTTCCATATTTCAAAAACACCAGGTCATTATATTCACTGAAGTGACTCGTCACTGTTTAGATACTCCCCCCCCCGAAAAAAAAACAAATGCAACCTTTTCATCTTCAATTAAAATATTGCAGGTTTATCACATACCAATACCAGGATTAACACTTACCAATACCAGGATTATCACATACCAATACCAGGATTAACACTTACCAATACCAGGATTAACACTTACCAATACCAGGATTAACACTTACCAATACCAGGATTAACACTTACCAATACCAGGATTATCACATACCAATACCAGGATTAACACTTACCAATACCAGGATTAACACTTACCAATACCAGGATTAACACTTACCAATACCAGGATTAACACTTACCAATATTACAAGTCCTCTTATAACGCTTCTAACAAACTGGTTAATATAAAATATTTTAGATTAACACTTACCATTATTACAAGTCCTCTCACAACGCTTCTAACAAACTGTTAATATAAAATATTTCAGATTAACACCTACCATTATTACAAGTCCTCTTATAACGCTTCTAACAAACTGGTTAATATAAAATATTTTAGATTAACACTTACAATTATTACAAGTCCTCTCACAACGCTTCTAACAAACTGGTTAATTTAGAATATTTCAGATTAACACTTACCATTACCACGAGTCCTCTCACAACGCTTCTAACAAACTGGTTAATATAAAATATTCCAAATTAACACTTACCCTTACCACAAGGTCATTCATAACGCTTCTAACAAACTACTTACCGTAAATCACTTCACAAAGAGTGTTTGATGTGGTTTTATAAAATAGGTCCAATATTTTATTTGCATAATGTCCCTGACATGTTTGAGCTAGTTTTACGAAATGTGTCCAGTATGTCATTTGCATAACGTCCCTGACAGAGTTTCTTTTAAGACAGTTCAGTACGTCATTTGTATAACACCCTTACTAGGTTTGAGCTGATTCTACGAGAGTTTAGTATTTCATTTGCAAAATATAATTCGAAAGCTAAAAATCCATTTGATTTGTTTTTGTTAGATTTCGCGCAAAGCTATCTGGAGTAGCCGTCCCTAATTTTGAAATGATTACCACAGGAAAGGCAACCCACCCCCAAATCGTAGGCTACTCTTTAGCAACCAATATTGGGATTGACTGTCACATTATAATGCCCTCGTGGCTTAAAGGGCGAGCTTGTTCAGTGATGGGTTTTGATCTCGCGACCTCCTGATTACGAGTCGAGTGCCCTAACCACCAGGCCATTGCAGGGAAGAGATCCGTTTGAAAAGCGACCACTTTGTAATGATATTTCTATTTCGAACTGAGAATTGCTACGTCATTTAGTGAACTTTAATGAGAGGATATACTTATCATTTGCTTCGAAATGACTAGTCGAAATAATGTAGATTCACTACGTAGGAAAACACGCTCTAGGCCTGTACGCAGGTGTAGTTTAAACAAATTCACTTGCATAATAATAATACAGTTGAATGACGTAGCTGTAACCGAAATATGTGAGTAAAACAAAATCGATATGAGAATACATTAACAACTGAAGGTACATTCGCGTTAAGAGCCGAGCTTGCGTTAAACATAAATTCCAACTTATATGAACAATAAAATTCTTTACTGCACGACACTATTAACCATATGATTTTTCAATGCGTTTAGTACCTTATATTTATTTAAAGCTAACTAACTTATACGTGATAAGTCAAATTTCGATAATTTTCTAACACACTGCTTTCTTGGGAACAAATTTATGATTGGAAGTAGAATATTACATCTTTGTTGTTGTTGTTGTTGTTTTACTCTGCACCTATTAAAGTAGCAAGTTATTTTTCTATAGTTTTTGGCCTGACTCTTTGGCCTAATGCGCATAAGATGCCATACAGATTGAAATTCCTGTTACAGTTATTGATAAAAAAAAGTGGTTTGCTAGGCGCAATAAAGCACTGTCCACAACACAAATGTGTATGATTTGTATACAACATTTCATATGGAGTAACCTACACCACTTTTGTTTTTACTGTTCAGTAAGAAACTAAATGTTTTTTTTTTAAGTATTATTTTCAAAGTAAAAGGAAATTTGGGGTTTTACTTCAAAACATATATTCTCTGATAATGTCTTTCAAATGATCGGTAATAACAAGCAGGTATGTAAGACTGTACATAGGTGTATCGCACGTGTTTAATTGTTCCCACAGGCACACCACGAGGGTGTCACGCTGACTCATTAATCTCATTGAATGACTTAACATTAATTTCCTCTCTGTCATGTTTAGAGGCATTGTGCCATAAGCTACAACCATCCTTTTCCTGCATGTTTATTGTGACATTTTCGTTTTGAAGATGAAAGCTTGCACTTCGTTCAGTAAGATCTACAAATAAACCTTGCATTAAATCTGTTCATCCTAAATCTCTGACACTCGTCGTAATCAAAGTTCTATAGCGTTAAGAAATACTGTGTGCAGTATATATATTTATAGGTATCTGGAAGCTTTACTATACTGAGGTAAGAATGCGAGGAAATGTGTGTCTAGTTTGAATTATTTATCGAACATAATGTTTTTATTCTTCGTGTAATGAATTATTTACAATTTATAATCACACTTTTAGGCTATGTTAACTTAATATCTGTGTATAATAGTGCAAATTCATAAACAGAGAGGCGAACAAACACAAACAAACTAGTTGGAACAAATGTATGTTTTAAAGGATTGATTTATTTAGTAAAATACTGTTTGGGCTTTAAACGTAATGAGTTATTAATATTCATAACGGCAAGGAAATCTATTTTCTCTCTATTACTACACGATAGTCAATCTTATTTTGTGTATTTTAATGTTATTTAAATTGTGTGCAACGTTCTAACATCTTTTCAAAATATTGTTCTATTAACATCGATATTACATCTCTAAGCAACAAAATAAAAGCAAGTGAAAAACGAGTGCTGAGTTTCGTTATTCAATTGTATCCACCTGACGATACTAAATAAATCTAGCGAAACGTAATGTTTTTTTAATGAAATGAAAAATAAACTTTAATAACAAAATTACTTGTTTTATCCGTAAATAAAACCTTAATTTTCATGTTACAATTTCATCTTACAATATCCAATTATAACAGATGAATAGAATTATTGTTGTTGTTCTTAACCAGTGATGTGTTAATTCTATATTTAAACGATACTAGTCTTTTACTATAAACAATGTATTATTGTTGTTGTTCTTAACCAGTGATGTGTTAATTCTATATTTAAACAATATTAGTCTTTTACTATAACCGTTGTATTATTGTTGTTGTTCTTAACCAGTGATGTGCTTACAACGAACTCAATTGTTTCCAATGAATGTTTGATCATTAAAATGGTAATCTTTATTATAAGTATTGTTATATTTTTCGTCCTTTTAGTCATTGCTCTAGTACTTTCAGAATATGAATATTATATTACAGACGCTATTTCTATTGTTTAAAAATCTAACTAGTATCAAACTTTAATTATTCTTGTGTTTTGATTCATGTTATATTATTCGATCCAACGTTTTGCCATTGCAGCTACATTATGTCTTCACAGAGAGACATACTGTTTTTTCACTTGTTTTTGTCTTTCTTCTTCAAATACTTTTCAGTCGACTGCTATTCCTTCATTTCTCGGTGGATTGACTTGAAACTTGGCATGGTTATACCTTAGTGCAATACACCTAGATAACATTTTCTGTCTTATTATTAATCTTTTTTACTTAGGCTTTGATAAGAGTTTTATGTGGTCAAAGGTAAAACCACCCAAAAATGTATATTTTGGGCTCCTATGCGGTCATATTTACAGCAATCAAGATGTAAACTCGTACAAATTCAAAACTTTTATTACTCCTAACACATTTACATATTAAAAAAGTTGCACATATTAAGTATTTTTATGGGGGTCAGAACTAACAAAAGAGCATAATTTTGGGGGGTTTGGTCAATTACTCGGCTTTATTTTGACCAATTCACACGGGATTTGGCACAAAGATATTTTTTTACAGTTCCCACAGAATGACAAACAAAAATGGTGGATTTGCCAATTTTTGTAAATATAAGGGGGGCAAAGATGCCACAAAAAGCATAATTTTAGGGTTTTTCTACTACTACTCCGCCGTGTTTCGGCCGATTTACATGGCATTTGGTACAAAGTCTCATACACGTATATATATACAAAAATGTGGGATGTGCCCATTCTTGGTCATTTTAGGGGGTCAAAAGGTCACAAAAAGCACAATTTTAGGAGTTTGGGTTTATTTCTTGGCCATATTTTGACCAATTTACGTGAGATTTACTATAGACACACGCTTTGCCGGTACCAAACAGAGTTATTGACAATTTTTGCATTTTTCTACATTTTTCAGCGAGAAAAACACAATTTGGGATTTTCATGAACTATTCATATGTATGTCAACCAACTTACAGGGGTTTTGGTATAAAGATACCTTCTGGCGGGCCCCAGGCAGTCATATAGGCAGTTTTCGACTTTTCTGTGTTTTCCATGATTTTTCTGGTGTCAAAACTGGCCATGTTGCAACCCCCTCGCGAATATTGGGCTCTTTAATTAGGGCTAGTATTACAAGGACCGCAACGTTCTATGATTTCAGTATTTTAGTATGACATACTGTCATTATTGTTAATTTAAGAAGGAAATATTCATTATTTCCTTTCACTCTGTTATTGCATCGTGAATATTGTTCTTAGTTCACTTTGTATCTAATGTTTTGTTATTACTCAAATTCAATACTTAATTCCAGAATAAATATATTATATTATATATTTATATAGCAGACGGTTTTAATATTTTAAGATTTTTACTGATCTGGGAAAAGGAGTGAGATTTCCAGCCCATAGCGATAGGACAGAGTCTATAAAACCTACGGCAATATTTTATTTTGGTAAGTAATTACTACTAGTATGCTTAGAACACTTTATATTAAAATCAGCTTTGGACTGTTACTTGTGATGCATTAACTTATAAATAGACTCAAATTTCCCCGCTCTGAATACAAATTAGTTAGCTATTTGGAAAGACGTATGTGTAGATAGATAGACGTTCCCTATTAATTTTAATAGTTTAGAAAAGCTTGAAGTAATATACTTAGCTACACACTATTTTACTGTTGTTTAAATGGACTATATCATAACATACTTTTCTAATTACTATATATGTTGCTCCCCAGTGGGCACGGTGGATGTCTGCGGACTTATAGCGCTAGAAACCGGGTTTCGATACCCGTGGTGGGCAGAGCACAGATAGCCCATTGTGTAGCTTTGTGCTTAACTACAAACAAACTATATCTGTTTTTTCCGAACTTACAATGTAAAAGCCGGGTTCAATTTCCTCGCCTTTGACCGAAAGCAAATAGCCAATGTGTAGCTTTGCGCTAAACAACAAACAAGAACACAATATATTTGTTGGTTTAAATCATTTCAAGAAGTACGATAGTTACATCAAAGCTTCTGTAAAAAATCTCACTCACCCAATGAAACAGAACGTTAAAAAATGCAGTACAGAAACAAAGAATAAGATTATTCTAAGTTTCAATTCGATTGGCAGACTCAAGATCACACCAAAATTCTATCTTTACTAATAAACGAATGTTGTGACTTTCAATAGCTAAATCGGCTAAGTATATTTGTTTGTTATTTCTTTTTAGAATTTTTGCACAAAGCTACTCAAAGAACTACCCGCTCAGAGTCTCTCTAACTTTGGACTGCTGGACTGGGGGGAGGAGGGGAGAGGTAGCTATTAATAATTGCAAATTCTGGGGCTATTCTTGTCTGCCTGATTAGTGTGATTTGATCATCGTTTGTATAACCCACTCATGGACTCAAAGTGCGAAACGTGTTTTGGAGCAAAAGACACTAACTTCGAATCCTCGGATTCACAGTCTGGGCCCGATAACCACTAGATCAAACTAGGTCCACTTGGCACGATAAGCAGACTTACGGGTTCAAATATCTATCAACCCGTCTCAATTTTCACTTCTTCGGGAAATTTAAAATCGCGAGACAGTATAGCACTAAGTACAGTAAATGACATGTGTTTGAAAAAAAAGCAAAGTTTGGCGGTGTTTTTTTTTAATTTATGCCCCAAATGTCACATTATTTAAATAACCGTGTTATGTTCCAGTATAATAGTTTACATTTTAGTTGAATAATATTTATTATAAAGAAGATGTCTAACCGACAAATAACTATAGCGTACAATTTTGTAATTACTGATTCATTAAACAAACAAGAAACAGTAAAAAAAACTTCACGTGACATATTTTTAAAAAATGTTGAAAACAATTAGACTTTTTAAATTTGTCTAAAACCTGTAAAGAACTTACTTTTATTTTCAAATGAGCTAAATTCTTTACCTGCTACAGCGGTAAGTCTACGGATTTACAACGCTAAAATCTGGGGTTCGATTCCCCGCGGTGAATACAATAGACAGGCCAACGTGGATTTACTGAGCTTGTTTAAAGTTGCCAAATTTTTATCTATTTACTTGTTTGTGTATATACATTAGATAGGAATTGCGTCTGTTTAGGAATGTAATTAATTTATTAACTTATTGAGATTGCTTTCCAATGACTTTTTCAACATGTTACGTATGGAACAAAACAATGTGGCCACCATGTTCTTGTTTAGCTTAGGCAGTGTTGTAAAGTTTTTGTTGTCATATTCAAGTTTCATTAGTTTTACATTGGACGCTAACTCCCTTATTCTTTGAATTGGCAGAGGGTTGCGACCCACATCTATGTGAACATCCTCCTGAAGCTACAGACTTATATCACTATAACCAAGAAAGGTTCCCAAACACATCCATCCATTGTCTCCAGTCGAGCAGAGAGTGTTTAGAATCAAGTTCTGATACTCCACAGTCAGTGTTAGATTCTGAGCCCTATCCAACAATATACAACACAACCTCCTTTGATATCTGTTTGTCCGAAGAGGATAGAAGCTACGTTTTGGACTACAGCCAAGAAGAACTTACAAAGGTTATTTTATCGCGAGAAGATAGACGTGGTTATCTTGGAAACGAGGACATCGGGCTTCATAATAAGAATTCATTGTTAGATCTCAACAGTAAAATCTTAATTTCGTCACTAAACTGCTCATCAAAGAATGATTTGGCATCAGTAGGTCTAATAACAGTCATGGCTGATACAAATAGTACTTCATCGTCAGCCACAACGACGCTATTTCCTGAATTACCAGTAGGTGACGAACAGTCAAATACCAGATACAAACATTGTTACACCACAGACTTCAGTAAAAGTTGTAAGGACAGACACCATTGTACTAAAGCATCCTGTAGTCCTAACGGAGGATCTGGTTGTAACAAGTCTTCATTATTAACTGACGAATGGTTGCACAGTGAGTATGGTTCTATTGAAACCGATGACGTAACGAAAAGAGAAAATACAGCGGACTATGCTACGTCACTTGGGCTAGAACGTCGAAACAAGAGTAATATGTTTGAAAAAATTCGTAATTTAACAGTAAGTAATGTGAAACTATTTAACAATAAGTAATGTGAAATTATTTAATAGTAAGTATTGTGAAATTATTTAACAGTAAGTATTGTGAAATTATTTAACAATAAGTAATGTGAAATTATTTAACAGTAAGTATTGTGAAATTATTTAACAATAAGTAACGTGAAATTATTTAATAGTAAGTATTGTGAAATTATTTAACAATAAGTAATGTGAAATTATTTAACAGTAAGTATTGTGAAATTATTTAACAATAAGTAATGTGAAATTATTTAACAGTAAGTATTGTGAAATTATTTAACAATAAGTAATGTGAAATTATTTAACAGTAAGTACTGTGAAATTATTTAACAATAAGTAATGTGAAACTATTTAACAATAAGTAATGTGAAATTATTTAACAGTAAGTAATGTGAAATTGCAATTTTCGCTGATTTGCCATTGCCCCTAATTAAGGCCCCTCTCTTATTATCGCCCCCTCGGCATTTTTATAAAGCTTATCTTGTGTCACAGCAATAATAATTCAACATATAATCCACTTTTATTACCGTACTTTTGATTTGAAAAAAAAAAGAAAAACAAACACACACACACACTTATTAACCTTGAAATCAACAAATCACATGTGAAAATTAGCGTTCCCCTTTTGCAGTTTGCAACACCTTCGGATCATGTTGGTAAGTAAGGCTGTAAGTTCGGATCATATTCATGAGGAAGGATAAAGGTTCAAATCATGATCGTAAGGGAAAAATATAACTTGGAAACAATTAAAATTGAGAGCATTGCTTTGAATCATATTTAGATTTAAGGACGAAGGTTAGATTCACATTTATCGGTAGGAATGTGAGCTCGAATCGTGTTTATATTTAAAGATTTAGGTTCGAAATATGTTCAGAAGTAAGGATGTAGGTTTGAAGCATGTTCGTAAGTAATGATACAGATTGGAATTATGTATGGAGATATGTGTGGTTTTCTGTAAGGATGTAGGTTTGAAGCATGTTCGTAAGTAATGATACAGATTGGAATTATGTAGGGAGGTATGTGTGGTTTTCTGTAAGGATGTAGGTTTGAAGCATGTTCGTAAGTAATGATACAGATTGGAATTATGTAGGGAGGTATGTGTGGTTTTCTGTAAGGATTTAGGTTTGAAGCATGTTCGTAAGTAATGATACAGATTGGAATTATGTAGGGAGGTATGTGTGGTTTTCTGTAAGGATGTAGGTTTGAAGCATGTTCGTAAGTAATGATACAGATTGAAGTTATATAGGGATGTATGTGTGGTATTCTCTAAGGATGTGGGTTTGAAGCGTTTTCGTAGGTAGTGATGCAGGTTTAAATCTTGTAAGGATGTATGTGCAGTATTCTGAAAGGATGTAGGTTTGAAACATGTTCGTAAGTAGTGATGCTAGTTGGAATCATGTATGGATGTATGTGTGGTATTCTAATCTAAAATTTGAACCAACAAGTAAGTTATTAAGCCACAATAACAAGAGATTCAAAGAAACACAAAGATATATGTGCTAAACATAAATCAGTTGCTAAATGGTGTTCTGCTTAATACTGTAGCCGTATATTTTGTTATTTAAGATAGTAATAGGAACACGAAATTTAGTATTTCTTAATGTTTTGAAGCTATTCATGTAAAAACCGATAAGTGTGTGATTTTTAAGCGCTAATTACCAACATCTTAATATTTTTTCTTTTTACATCTTAATGTTATATAATTACCAAAATTAACATACAAACACTTAATGTTTTTTATAGGTTCGATTTTATCATTTTTTTTTAATTATTCAGTTTAACTAAAGTGTCTAAAAACACAAGTTTGGAGCCTTACTAATCGTCACATTTAGTGTTGAGATTATCGATAAAGCGTATTCAGAATCCCAAGCCCCCAGTGGCAAAGCAGTATGTCTGGGGACTTACAACGCTAGAAACCAAATTTCGATACCCGTGGTGAGATAGCTCATTGAGAAGGTTTGTGCTTAACGTCAAAACAAACAGAATCCTAAAACGTAATAAAAACGTCATTATCAACAACCTGTGATAAAAGAAAGATCCAGCATTCCTCCAAGCATTGCTTTTCGTGAAACGAATATAGAATACTAACCGTTGAAGGAACGGGACTAGTTGCGGATCTGTAGTTACTCCACGTAGAATGTTGTCGAACCGGAAATGTGACTCTTGGTAAGAAAGATCGCGTATTCAAAAAACGCATGCCTAGAAACTGCCTATCGTTTTCATCGTCAAAGACTGCTTAATGTTTAGCTAAAGGAACGTTTGATTGTAAAGATACTACAGTAAATATAGCAAAGTGAACCTTCTTACCAGACGAATCATATGAGAAATTTCAATACTAAATCTTCTTTAAGAAAGATCTGGTGTGAAATGTTATCTACGGAGGTAACGTAAACAATAAAAACAAAACCCCATTTCTGGTAAAAATAGCTTATTGACGACTTAATAAAATTATGTACACGGGCGTAACTTTGGTTCTAAAAGTAGGAGAGACAGAGGATGGTTTATACGTACACTGCAAGAACATACTTTATAACCCAATATGTTGAAATATCAAAGGGACAATCTTCAGAATATGTAAAAATCTATAAATGTCACCCACCCACCCTCGTTTAAATGATACCAAGAGTTATGTCAAGTAACCTTTTGTAAGATTTTGGATTTCGCCATCCCTAGATAGACTAGATGGAAGGCAGATAGTCAATACCACCCACCGCCAACTCTTGGAATACTCTTTTACCAACGAACAGTGGGGGTAGATTGGCCGTACAATTATAACGCCCCCACGGCTGAAAGGGCGAGCATGTTCAATGACGGGGATTCGAACACGCGACCTTCGGATTGCGAGTCGAGCGCCCTAACCACCCTACTGATGATGACAAAACCTTGTCGAAACGTTGTACATTTGCTGTTATGTTAAACTTATATCAAAGTTTTTCTTCATTACCCATTCAAGCCATCTCCAACCATTATTAGTCTCAAAATGGGTTCCTCGTCATCGAATTTGAACTCATTATGTAGCTTTGCGCTAAAAACAAACAAACGAAAAACAGTTAATCCCTTTATAACAGATAGGTTAACAACAAGTTTTGAAATAAATTACCTATTTTCATGCTATTCATTGTGTACTTGAAATTGGTCCACAATTAGTTAGTTTTCTTTTGTTTACTAACTTAGTTCATGATCTTCTTTCTTGTTACTTACGGCTCTACAAGAAGTGTTTAATATTTTTACATTCCATTTTAAATGAGCCCAGTTTGGTTTAAAGTACAGTTTAAAAGTTATTATGCATGAGATGAAAAAAATCAACATTTCACTTGATTTTGATGGGGGTGGTGGGGGAGAAAGAGTAAACATTCCCCTTGAATTGTTGTTGATTATTTCAACAGACATTCCGCTGCGTCACTGGAGTGTACGTTACAACGCTAGAAACTGGCTTTCGACACTCGTGGTGGGCAGAGCACAGAGAGCCCTTTGTGTAGCTTTGTGCTTAACTACAAACAAACTTTTAACGTATTTTAATAAATTAAGTTTTGTCAGTTTTATCACTTTGAAAGCTTAAATTAAGATACTCATATACCAAACCATACCTGAATAATTTAATAGATAGTAACTACTTTATTTTCCGGCTTAATGGAATGAGTAAATTACAGTTTCTTTATTTTTGAGACAGAATCGAGTTTCTTCTAGCACTGGCGAAGATGACCGTTCACAATCTTCAGATTGTAAAGAAACAGAAGAATTGGATAAGGTATGTATTGCATGAAAAGTTACTGTTTAGTTTAATTTATTTCTGGATTGAAAATGTCAGTAAACCGGAAAAAGTGATGTATTTGGTTATAATGATAATTATGTTCATGTAGGTTGAAAAATATTAATAATAAGGATTAGCAATGTATTAGGTTGTAGTGATTATTATGTCCGTGTTGGTTGAGAAATATCAGTAAATCAGGAACAAAGTTATATTGGATTATAATGATACTTATATACATGTTGGTTGAGAAATATCAATAAATCAGGAACAAAGTTATATTGGATTATAATGATACTTATATACATGTTGGTTGAGAAATATCAATAAATCAGGAACAAAGTTATATTGG
>NW_013667363.1:214340-219111 GCF_000517525.1 Limulus polyphemus | reverse complement strand
AAACCAGGAACAAAGTTATATTGGATTATAACGATACTCGTGTCCATGTTGGTTGAGAAATATCAATAAATCAGGAACAAAGTTATATTGGATTATAATGATACTTATATACATGTTGGTTGAGAAATATCAATAAACCAGGAACAAAGTTATATTGGATTATAATGATACTCGTGTCCATGTTGGTTGAGAAATATCAATAAATCAGGAACAAAGTTATATTGGGTTATAATGATACTCGTGTCCATGTTGGTTGAGAAATATCAATAAATCAGGAACAAAGTTATATTGGATTATAACGATACTCGTGTCCATGTTGGTTGAGAAATATCAATAAATCAGGAACAAAGTTATATTGGATTATAACGATACTCGTGTCCATGTTGGTTGAGAAATATCAATAAATCAGGAACAAAGTTATATTGGGTTATAATGATCAATACCGTATTTTCCGATGTATAAGACGATACTTTTTACTCTTAAAACAATGCCTGATTTTACCCTTCGTCTCGTTTACAGGTTCAAAGATAGAGAAAGATAATAGCATATTTAACCCAAACTATTCTGTTACTTTACTCTTTTTTTTTCCAGTAAGTGCGTTGACATCGTGCCATCTACTGTATTACAATAACATATTTGTAATTGTACCATATGTCTCAATTCTTCATAACTAGAAGTTATTTATCTCACTTGCTAGTTACAAATAATCAAGACATTTTTGATTTGAAATGTACTGATCTCATCCGTCATACTAAAATATTATATATATAAAAAAGTTAGTTTCTGTAACGTACGCTAATTTCGTAAACATGTTTTTATAATAGATCGCTATATCTTGAGGTTTAGTATCTTTTGTAATAGAAAAGGAGTTTAACTGTGTTGAAAACTTAGTTAAATTGTTTATAACATGTTTGTGATTTAAGTTATGCCGCATTGAGCTGTCTGTAGCATTTGAAGAGCATAAAAAACCACACTTATGGTTGTATTGATTACCCCAGAGCGCAGGTTAGCACACTTTAAAAATAACTTCTAAGAATTTCTTTACAAAAGGAACATTCTAGACTTGAATGGGTAATGAAGAAGAACTTTAATATAACAGCAAATGTACAACGTTTCGACAAGGTTTTGTCATCATCAGGTTATGTTAAACTTATATTAAAGTTTTTCTTCATTACCCATTCAAGCCGTCTCCAACCATTATTAGTCTCAAAGTGGGTTCCTCGTCATCGAATTTAAATCCTAGACTTGTTCCACAATAGAGGTAGTCCTATACACTGAACCTCAAAGAAATACACTTAATTTGTTAAAAAAATCCAGGGTCGTCTTATACACCGGCAAATACGGTATATCCGTGAAGGTTGAGAATAATTAGAGCATCAGACTTACCTATTAAAACAGTACAAAAACCATGCACCTTCTTCAATCATTAATAACAAGTTCAGCATACAAGAAAGAAACACGATGCATGAAAATAACACTAAAACTACTAAATATGGACCACATGATAAATGCCATAGTAAAAACGTTGATTGTGAAGTAACTTGTGACAGATACTCTAGTACGTATATAGGAGAAACTTGCCGACCCGTACATGATCGAATATCTGAACATGTGCGTAACATCCAAAACCTCAATACTAACAATGCTATTGCAGAACATTATGGAAACGAACATGGCTTACCACAAGCGGATAATACCTTACTGGATGTCAAGATCTTATTTAAATGTCATAATATTTTAAACAGAAAAATTAAAGAATCCATTTTAATCAAGAAATCGAAAATGAACAAATACAAAGGTTGGCCTTTAGTGTATAGATGTTAATGGTATTTTAAATATCTTAATATGTTGAATTTTGACGAAGTCTCTATATACACTTATAAGGGTTGAAATATATGTTTTATGCATGTATTGATATAATAAGATGGAAAAATACTTACCAATACATGTTTTAGATACGTAACGTATTCTATTCTAAATCTAATGATGTTAATAGTTTACTTATTGGTTTACACATGCTACTTATTTAGCATTGTTGGTTTGATTTGTCTTAACAATATAAATTCAATAATGTTTGATATTATTCTGATATAATGTGAACTTTCTAAACACGTGTATCAATCAATGTTCGATTTACGGATGACAGTGTTCCAATTTAGATTTAACTGGACTAGTGAACTTGTAGGATATGGATAGCTCCTGAAGAAGCTGTAATAGTGAAATACTGAGCTAATAAAGTTACATTCTGGAGATATAGATCGTGATTTTATTGAATTTTAATAAAATGAATAGATCAAAACAAGAAGCACAAAAAGGAATTGAAGTTATTTAGACTTGAATGTTTGTATATTTTCTTTTACCAGCATCTCGTAGTTTGAAGTTAGGTTCAGTTTATATACCTTTTAACATCGAGTTATGAAATATCAGTGTTATTACTGAATGTGCTGCCATAGAGTTTGTTTATATGTGTACCAAGACTGTTACTTATTGCAATTCAAACTACACAAGTGAACGGTTATTTGCACTTTATAAGAACGATTTGCACACGCAGCTCAATGGCATGTCGCCACAGATGTAAGCCGTGGCGCCATGTTTAATTAACATACATATATATTTGGTTAACGACGAATTTTAGACTATTCGATACTGCAATACCGCCACAGATAGCCTTAGACGGAAGGTTTCTGTTACAGTCTTTCCTGATGATATTTGTATTTTGCAATGATTTTTAACCGATATAAAGCCAAAGAGCACAACATTTCCAACAAGGGAATCGTCTTATACTGTATAACGCTTAGACAAGAACAGGCTTCAAACTACACAGCAAGCTCTCATTTATAAAGTAAAGGTATGAGTACGAAAAAAATTCTCTGACCCAAAATTAACTTTCGTGAAACTGGGCAAATCTGATGGTACAGTTAACAATATAATGAACAATAAATCTCACAAGCAAAACTATCCTAAGTTACCAGCCACAAATCAAAACCTGCGGCTGCAGTGTGGTATTCAAGTATAGAGTTTTTAGCATGTGTCCTCTACCTGTGTCAAAGGATTAGTACATGCTTACGACTTTAACACATCATGTGAACAAGAAGTCCGTAATTACATGCAGAAAGTGCGTATACATTAAAAAAAAAATTACTTGAACATACCTGAATAAAGATACATTCTACGGTAGTTATGGTCAGGTCAAATTCGGCCAGATATATGCCAAGTCCCCTGATGCAGCTCTAATCCATGCCCACCGATGTCCACCTGTGGAAAGACTGTCAACATTCGTGGTCTAAGATCGATTTCACCGGTTTTCACAGAATTTTGTTACAATAAACATTTCGGTTTCGGGCAATAGTGCGTAATTATAGCCATCATATTTAGCACAGTCAACGCTGAAGAAGCAGCTCCAAGGTCAGCTGGGATCCGAAAGGTTGTTATACTATAGTGCGATTAACCCCCAGTGATGATAAAGTACAATTTCTTATTCATCTACAGGTTGCAGAATCAGAATTTTCTCACGACCACAACGGACGTTCTACAGCGTCCTCTCTATTCGGACGCGTTCGTCATCTCCATAAAGATGTGAAAAAGAGGATATCCCGACTTAAGTCTTCCCGTAGCATAGTCGATACCGAGGTAAGGGTCTTCCTAACGACCGATGGATTTATTTTTAATTTCTCAAAAGGAGTAAGAGACTGTACATTGTTTTATTGAATGTATTGGAAAAGGGAATTAAATTATTGATGGAACCAGTTGTTTTTAATTCCTTAATACAATAAGTAATGTAATTCAAACAAAACAAATATACATAATCGACATGTTTAAGTTTTATCACCTTGAGGCATTGTTTTAACTACTCTTTAATGGACGGGTGACACCTAGTGGTTGGCGGGCTCGAGCCTTAAATCCAAGGTTTGATGGTTCGTAGACCGTTGCAATAAAAATGCACTCTGCATTTTGGGGCCGTGAGTGCGCTAAAAGAGTGACGGTCTAATTTCTCTATTCCATCAGACAAGAGTAGCCCAAGAACTGGCGGTGTGGGCTATTAACTAGCTGCTTTCTCTCTCGTCTATCAATTCAAAAGTAAACGAATATGCCCAGATAGCCCTTTGTATAGCTTTGCGCGAAAACTCTGGAACAAACAGATCCGTTCTTTTCTTACCTTTTCTTTTAACGTCCAGTAAAAATGGTTCTGTCATAATTGTCATTAAAGGACATTTTTATCTTTTGTCGCATAGCGTTGCAAGTTCAGCTTTTATTAATTATTTAAACTTACTTCCGGGGCAGAATGGCATCATCTCTAAATGTTAATAATTACCCTTAGATTTTGTATAATAACTTAGTTGTTTTCTTTTCTTTTTTTTCAAGGCTTGGTAGTTAGGGGACTCGAGTCGCGAATTCGAATCCGTATTCGAACATGCTCGCCCTTTTAGCCGTGGAGGCATTATAATGTTACGGTCAATCCCACTTTTCTTTGATAAAAAATGTAGCCCAACAGTTGGCGGTGGGTGATATCGATTGGGTGCCTTTCCTCTAGTTTATCACTTCTAAATTAGGAACGGGAAGCGCAGGTAATTCTAGAGTAGCTTTGTGCAAAATTCCAAAGATAAACAAAATACATTTTCTCAAACTACGAACCACCATCACTACTAACAGGTGGTTAGGGCGCTCGACTCGCAATCTGCGGGTCGCGGGTTCCAATCCCCATCCCACCAAACGTGCTCGCCCTTTCAGGCGTGGAGGTGTTATAATGTGACGGTCAATCCCACTATTTCGT
>NW_013667363.1:205724-214330 GCF_000517525.1 Limulus polyphemus | reverse complement strand
ACACTGCTAAATTAGGGACGGCTGGCGCAGATAGCCCTCGTGTAGCTTTGCGCGGAACCCATAACAAACAAACAAACCATCATACAAATACGGCACCAATCTTGGGAAGCAATAGACAGAGAATTCCTCATTTTTTCACGTGAGCATGTGGCAAATAGTTATATTTTTGTATAGGTGATTTTTAGATCTTGCTATGAAAGTGACCCTGAGTAGTTTAGTGTTTGATAGGTAATTCATACCAAAAGATTTGCGGTCTTGTTTAAATCTAAAATGTGTTACATTACTAATGAAATTATTATCCGATAAGACAACGTTTTATTTAGTAAGATCAACTCAAGATATCGTATGATTTCCATGATGAAATAAATATTTACATTAATTTTGAAACCAGAAAAACGATATCACTAAAAAGATTTGCTCTACCAACTGTAACTTAAGACAAGACCTTATTATGCGTAATACATTTCTACTTCTAGCAACTCCAAGACGACCAGCAGGATGAATCTGAAAATCCTTCGGAAACTATTCCTAGTATGAGCAGTTCCAGTAAGTAAATACAAAACTTTACTAGAAAAAAGTTTTATCACCGATTTGATATTTTGCTTTTCCATCAAATGAAAAAAAAAAAATTCAAAACGCAATTTTTATTTTCAAACTTCGTGTAGTCTGTTAACCTTTTCAACTTATGATAAAAGTTAATGACACTTAGTATCTAAAACTTTGTTAAATTTTATCATTTTGGAAAAATATTTTCATTATTATAACTTAGGACCTTCCATTTTTCTCTACTGGATACAATTATTTCGGTTTCTTTTTGTCTTTTTCTCTACAAATTATTTAAAAGTTAGAAGTAAACATTCACTATACGCAAAATACTGAATTATTAAAAGATATTATGTCATATTATTTATTTATTTGAAACTATTTATAACCATAAATATACGTTCATCATAAGCAAAATATTAAATTATTTAATTTGTTTTTTTAATACAAATTCTTCTATATCTGAGCCTGAGCGTTGAATAAGTTTTAACTATTTGTTTGTGCAATGGACTGATGCTATTACGTGTTAATTACAGTGACATCTAGCGTCAGAGAGAAGAAAATTAGTCTCGTAAAGAATTAGGACTTTTAAAAATATTCAAACTTATATATAAACAATATAAAAAAATAAGATTTATAAAGTACTCAAAGTTATTAACTTGATTTTCATTGTGTTAAATACTTTAGGTCTACAAGTAGAGTCGCCCTCTAGCGGTAACCTTAATTTCACATCTGCGGGAGAAGATGAGGAAACTCCATATTCGGGGCCTATTTTGAGTCAAGCACGTGCTTTGGTTGACTATACCCCGAGTCCATATGACAGAGATGCCCTTGCATTTAAGGTTCAGTATTTTCATTTTCCTCATTGTTTTGCATAACTGTAGAAAGATAGATAGAGAGAGAGAGAGAGAGAGAGGGGTAGACAGACGTTTTTCTTTTCCCTCTCTTTGCAATCGCTGAGTCATTGGATAATGAATCTCTGTCATTCACAGACAACTATACATAAAAATATGCCGAAAAAGGTTTTACCTTCCAAGAGGCACCTAGTAACAAAAAATGTAAAAAAACTTTTATAAGATCCTGCTAATTCTCACATTACATTTTGTACAACGTTTTTAAAGTTACTAATATTGCGTACGTCGTTTTTTCCAGAAAGGAGACATTATCGAAATCATTGCCAAATATAACACAGGGATTTGGGTTGGTACTATACAGGGGCGGATTGGCAGTTTCAAGTTTATCAATGTTCAAGAAATAGAAGGAGAGAAAAAAAGTCGCCAGCGGCACTCGAAAAGAAGTCCACAGTTAGCTTCTCTTGCTGCTATAAAGCCACAAAGCTTAGAAGATGTTTTAAATATGATTGGACTACAGGTACAGAATGTTAGATTTTATTTTTAAAAAATATATCGTCTCAGTAAAGAAACTAAAGAACGTGACGTTATTTTTTTTTGTTTTTGTGTGTTTTATTCCCACTACTATATATATATATATATAAGAGAAACAATTTTACACATATATTAAATAAAATGAAACTTATATTGTGATCTTCCTAATACATGTGATCACGCACTGCATTGGTTTATTTATCATGTCAATCTCTGTACCACTTTTTTAACGGTTTTCTTAGAAATAACTCGATCATTCACTTTGTAAAATATAAAGCTTTCAGGCTCTTGCTGTTTTTGACAATTCATCCATGTTCTCTAGAGGCATTTTCCACACATTTATCTAACCTGGCCGAACCTCAATAGATATTATTGGGTTTACTGCTGATGAAACAATGAATTCTAATACTGATAAATAAAAAAAGTATATTAAATTAGCTATACTCATCACTGTGTTGGTTTTTAGTTTAAGTTGTAAGCTTGCTCTGGTTAGAAGTTAGTGTAAATTACTTCACGTTAAAATAGTACGGTAATGGCTCTAATCTTTATCGATGTTTTAATTGAACTGTGAATGATATTTCACCGTGTTATTGTATTTAGAAGCTGCTATCATGTTTGGTTTCTATTATAATTTTGAACTTATTTATACACCTTTTCTGAATTCTAAACTTCTCAAGTATTTACGTTATTTAAGAATCGCATTTCGTATTTCTTAACTTAAGCGCTACCACTGTTCCATTTCTTTCTTTTTTCTTTAAAAAAATATTTATTCTGTCTAGTGTAAAGAGCTTTGTCAGAAACTTGCGCGTTCAAAAATCACACTATATGAAAGTACTGATACAGAGGATGAGAGCGATGTACAGCTATGAACAAAATATTGCATCAAGCTAGAATTTTCTAGCTTCACTTTATAAAGTCGAGTGAATCCTGTTGAATAATGTTTCGTTTAAAGGCTGCATGGAGAAATTTAAAGGCTAACTCGAACTTTCAGCGCCTCATTGAACATCCGAGACATTCATTGAACATTCATCAAAAAGTCTTGAAAAACTATTATAACTGCCGGTAGATTTTTATCATTTTGTAGTTTATTTGATTAAATTATGTTAAATAAAAGATGTGAATTATATTCATACAACATTTTTTATTCCTAAACTTCTGGGGTAAGGTAGAACTTTCAGCTATAGCTGTATTGAATTAACAGAGAGGTAAGACTTTTGTTAAACCCTTGAGACTTATTTCCAAATTTTTTTAGACAGTTTGTTTGTTTGTTTGAAATTAAGCACAGAGCTACATAATGGGCTATCTGTGCTCTGCACTCCACGGGTATCGAAACCCAGTTTCAAGTGTTGTAAATTCGCAGACATACCGCTCTGCCACTGGGGGGCGTGTGTGTGTTATCCCATAGCAAAGCCACATCGGGCTATCTGCTGTGTCCACCAACGGGAATAGAGCCCCTGATTTTAGCATTGTAAATCCGAAGACTTACCGCTGTCCCACCGGGGGACACTGCGGAGGCTTATTTATACGGAATACGCAAGCGAGTTATTATTGGAGTATTGCAACTTTTAATGTCAATACACCTTCTGTACACCTTAGAGTTATACTTAAAGACTGAAGGTCTTAAATAGTTTGTAATTAAAAAGAAAAAGTCGATACTTCTAATTCGTCTCGTTTCACAGCAATACACACATGTTTTGGTACTGAACGGTTACGACCAGCTGGAGTGTTTCAAGGACATAGAGCTGGAAGACTTGGAAGGACTGGGTATCCTCGAACCAGAGCATCAGCAAGAACTACTGCGTGCAGCAGACGTGCTCCTAGAATACATAGGTTAGATCAATTGGGTATTACCTTTTTTAGTACAGCTAAGATATAGTTTTACACATACTGACCAAAGTTGTAACTTCCAGATTCCAACCAAAGTTATAATCTCCAGATATCGACTAAAGTTACAATATACACATATTAACCAAAGATATTGGTTAAAGTTATAATTTACAAATACTGACCGAAGTTATAATTTACAGAAACTGACCAAAGTTATTATTTATACAGATTGACTGAAGTTACGATTTACAGAAACTGACCAAAGTTGTTAATTACATACACTGGCTAAAGTTACGATTTAGAGTTACTGACCAAAACTATAATTTACACTTATTGAATAAAGTTGTAATTTAAACTTTATAGATATCGACTACATTTATAATTTCCAGATACTGACCCGAGTTATAATTTACACATATTAACAAACAGGGATGAGAACTTCCCGCCAACCTACAGTTTCTTGGGTTTTTTAGGCACGCTACTGGCCATTCACGAGATTATGAAAATCTGTTGAGAAACGAATTTGGAAAATTGGAGGGAGGAGGGAGACTTTTGGAGGCTGAAAACGAAACTCTCTCCCATAAGCTGCGGAGAACCTTTGCTACAAGTTATGGAAGTAAACACTGGAGTCTGAAAGTTTATTTGACCAATGGCAAACAGTTTTTCTAAGTTAAAGTTGGGTCCGCTCGATAAATCGGCGCCATATTAGAACTAGCACATGTCTTGTTGTCAATGTTCGTTTCAAGATGAAAATATTGCTAAAAGTCGATTATCAAATTGCACACAATTTACGTGTAATTATCAAGGGCTATGAATAGTTCTTATCTGGCAAAACATAAGGTTGAAAGAATAATTTATTTGAAAGTTAGGTTTTTCTTCTAGTGTTATTAATAAACAAATATAGAAGATATCCAATATAGAAGCAGTAATGTTAATATTAATTCTGCATCATTATTAAACTTCCAGATTTTTTTCAGCCTCACCTATTCTCAACTCTGTTTTAACTAAAATCATAATATAGAGATATACTGATCAAAGATATGTTACAAATACTGACTAACTTTATAATTTATAGATACTGACCAAAGCTATAATTCATAGATATTGATCAAAGTTAAAATTGACATATACTGACCAAAGTTAAAATTATAGCCATTGACTAAAGTTATAATCGACACATACTAACCAAAGTTATAATTTACAGATACTAACCAAAGTTATAATTTACAGATACTAACCAAAGTTATAAATTAGAGATATTGGCTAAAGTTATAATTTGGAGATAAAGAACAAAATTATGCTTTACAAATACTGACAAAAACTTTGCATTTAAATCATAGACAGAATTTGTTAAATTTACAAGCTTTTTCATTTAAACTGCAGATTTCGAGAATTCAAAATTTCAGTAGTTAGAAGTTTGCAGGGAAATCTTAAGTCTGTTTAGGAGTTTATTATAGTTATTTGATTTAACGGTTGTTAGTGAATCTTATTTTTACACTGGCTTTCTTAGAGACAGTTCCCGCATCTCACCATGATATGGCCACACATCCTGAAAGAAAAGTGGTCATTGAAGAGAGGGTGGAAGTCGAGAAATCCGAACATGATTCTGGATATTATACCAGTAATGGACACTTGGTCAATGAAGAAAATGCAAAGGACAATAGCGTTGTATATTGTGTGGAATACCATAGTACCTCTAATAACGATTCCAGTGTTAAGGGCGACTTAGATGTTAATTATTGGTCAAACCAAAACAATCTTTCGAAATCATCAGTGAGTTCAAACAACACTAGGACAGAGCCATTATGTAACTTCGATGTTCCAATTAGCTGCTCTCACGATGCTGGCTTGGTCAATACTAAGCCTTATCGCGATGATAAACGATTAGCATTGAAGAATGATAAGACTGTGGTATTGAGAAGCGACGATAGTTGTCGTTCAAAAACTCCAGGGATTAAAAACGTAGAGAGTAGAACAGAAGCGAAAGAAGATGGTTCTTCTGAGAGCATTGTAAGGTCATCTTCTAAGTTAGCAGACTGCGAATATAATCCAGAGAGGTACATTCTTGTTGGCCAAGAAAATTACACACAACTTTCGAACTATTGTCCTTGTTCCACGAGTTCGGAATCGCGTGCTAAAAAAACGTTGTGCACGTCTACAAGAACAGTGGAAAAAACAAAATCATTAACTTCTCATGACGTATCCTCTGAAGTCTATTGCGGCTCAGGATCAACCAAGGAGGAAAGAAGTACCATCTTTCACAGAAAAAAGCCCCAAAATCCCGAAGACCCTCCCGATGCTCCTAAAAGGGGTATTAAAAAACATGGAAGAAACCATGGGTTCCAAAATTGTAACCCTCATATTTCACAGGACTTAAATGAGTTACCTCTTGTGAAGAGCAAACTAGGAAAAGAATCTGACCATCATCAGGTAAGTTCTAGCTATCAGCACTTTGAGAGCTGACTTGGGTAACTTAACATCTAGTTTTTGGTTGCAACGATACGGTATTAATAAGAATAAACAATAAACCCAATAAGGAAAATGCATCAAAATACTTCATTCCTATGTTATAGCCACTTTCAACATTTGCCACTAAATGAAAGCAGACTGATAAAATGTTAAGAGATGTGAAGCCCACTGGATTGTTAATTTATAAACAGCTTTACACTTACAATTGCGATAAGAGTGGGCCATCTTCAGTCAATGCAGGATTAACAACAATTACACTGTAATAAAATATATTTTCTTTGTTGTTGAGTAATTATATGTTGTTGTTTTTATCAGTTACAAAATTCATTGTACACAACTGACCAAAAATGAGTGAAGTTACTCATTTTATATGTAAAATACATAGCAGAAACTTACAGTAATTAGTAAAATTAATTGTAATGTTTATGTTTTTGTGTGACTGTTATATTAAGGACCCTATAAACAACAAAGCCATGGACATTGCTTTCAGCAACCATGTGCATGAATAGTTTTTCAAATATGTTTAAAATGTCGAAGAGGTCCTCATGTGCATGAACAGTTTTAAAATGTGTTTATAATGTGGAAGGGGGTCCCCCACAGGCAATTATAGAGTTAAAAAGAATGTAGCTTTTAAATAATTGATTATGCAAACATATGTGGAATAAGTTGATTGACTTTTGTAGGTTAAATTTTAATAACTGAGAGCGAATGAAAAAATATTATGAGATCATTCACTCATAAAAAACTTGGTCTAATTTCAGAACATAGATTTTCCAATCTAGGACCAGGTTTCAAACATTAAAGTGCTTAGAAAAATTGATAACACAAACTGCCAGAATACATAGATGAATGATATAGAACTGAATTTTTCAACATAAACCTATAATGCAAAAATCTTAAAATCATAATAAACTCATACTTTTGTGTAAAGTCTTAAATGTATTGCATATTTTGTAAATCTCTTGCACTCTTCTGTTTTAAAAATCATTAAATAGTGTAAAAATATTAATTCAAATTTATGTAAGTAGTAATTAATTTATGCTTTCTTTCTTCTGATTAAATTGCTGAAGTGTTGAGTAGTTCATATTTGAGTTTCACTGTAGTTTGATGACTTATAGATACACTTATAGAATGACTATCTTGTACTGACGATTACTGTATTGATTTAGTCCTAACATAAATCTTTTATTGTGGCTAAGCATTGTTAGGAATTATGAACATTACAACCGAAAACACTGTTTACAGTGAGAATACCCTAACATTAAATTGTACATACTATGTCTACTAAGCATATTATACTGTCTGATTAATTTACAAAATAAAGATGTCAACATAAATTCAAGTTTCCGGAAATCCTTTTAAACTTAAACTTGTTAACGAAATTTAAACGAGGCTAATATACCACACGTGAAAACTTGAAATTATGCTATTGCTGAACTGACTGTGTTTTCAAGTAAAATTAACGAAATTTAACTTCTTATTCTCAAACTTATTTATTATAATATATTGTATGACAGTCGGCTCTGTTTCAGCTGTTTAGACTTTACCATCTCGCTTCAACTCTTGCCCTTGCTCTACACAGCTATAGTGAAATCAATTATGGAAAATATTTCACTGTAAATGTTAGGTCTTCCAAACGTACAATTTATGTATGCAAACGAATTTAGTACAGCATGGCAGTAAGCCAGCTTAAAGAATTATCATAAATTTGTAACTTCTACAGTCCAGAAATTGCTGCGATAAACCTCAGAATTTAGCACCGAGAAATATCAAGGGACTGGAAAAGGATATCGATGACGTAGCGGAAGCTCTTGACAAATCTCAGATAAGCACACTTCAGCAGCAAGAAAAACAGAGGGTGAGTAAACCTAAAGCCATAAAATCGTCTGGTGTTTGGAAAAAAAATAAGTTTCGACTAAAGTTCGAAGCCCTTCTTACAGTAGAAAAGCAGTGACGAATAAACTACTTCCTATCATGGAAGAAAGACGTAAGTATTTTTTTTTTAAATTCAAATATAAAACAACTTTTGAAAGTTGTATTTTTTTATATCCTTATTGTTATTTAATTATTTATGTGTTGCCGATGGCAACGTACAACTGTTTGCCCTGCAGACATACAAAGTCCTTTCTTAATTAAAACTAATTTATTCTTTCTCGATACAACTTTTTGTAATATAAAGAATTTCCACAGTTACACACTTTACTTATGGTGCCTACCTACTGTTCGCTTGACTCAATTACCTATCTCTTCAATCTATCTGCATATCTATCTATCGCTGGCTTTGTTTACCGGGCTTATATACTAAAAAAGAGGGCGCCTGGCAAATACTTCGACATTCGCGGGGTTCCTCGATAATTCATGATTCTTCGAGAAACTCCAGCG
>NW_013667363.1:203109-205414 GCF_000517525.1 Limulus polyphemus | reverse complement strand
CATCAGCTTTGCTGGAGTGTATCCAGTGGCTTCATGCTCTGCTGTTCTATAGGCCATCAACATTGAAGTGAGTAAGACATCTTGGCGACTATTACAAAACGTTGCCAATTCCTGTCCCAGTGTCCAATTGTACATTTCTACCATCCCATCAGACTGTGAGTGAAGTGGCATTGTCCTGGTCTTTCGTATGCCAAACAACTTGCAGCATTCATGAAACACAGCTGATTCAAAGTTACGGCCTTGATCTAAATACAGTTCGTATGGCATACCAAAGCTGAAGAAGAAATCACTAATAGCCGAAGCTACAGTTGTAGCTTCCTGATTTGGTATTGCATATGCCTCAGATCACTTGGTGAAATAATCCATCACCACACAAATGTACCTGTTTCCAGCATGAGTTTGGGGCAATGGATCAGCAATGTGAATGGCTACTCTTTCCATTGGTGCAACAACTTGATATGACTTCATTCGAGCACGTCCCTTATGCTTGGGTCCCCTTTTAGCACAACATGTACTGCACGTCCTGCACCATTCTTCCACATTTTGCATCATATCTATCCAGTAAAATCTCTGTCGTAGGTGACTCAATGTTTTCTTAACTCCGAGATGTCCTCTTGTTAAACTATCATAGGATTGACGCAGCACAACTTCCCGTAACTTTCTCGATATAACCGTTTGCCAGGTTGTCACTTTCCAATTTGCAGTTTCCCATCTCTGGACAAGAATACCATCTTCAAGCTTCAACTGATCCCACTGTGCCCAATAATCTTTGTCACAAGGCTTAGACTAGACACCTTATTTCAAGCAGGGCACAAAACATTTGCTTGTAGAAAATCAATTTTTGGCTTCAAATCATGGTCTTTCTCCTGTTCTGCTTTAATATCTATACCTGGTTCCATTTCATCATCATCAACTCCTTCAGTCACTTTGACTTCAGCTTGATGGCACCTGGTTTGTTCAACCTCTCTTTTAACATTTACCAGAATTTGGCCTTTGTTTTTCCCAAACGTCATTTTATCAAAATTACCTACACACTTCCTCGGTAGTAAGTAGTCCAACCCAAGTATGCATGTGTCTTCAATGTCAGCCAAGTATACTTCGTGATGGGGGTTGGTGGGCGTCCTTCAACACCAACCACTATTGGTTTCCCGAAGCTGACTTATTGGTAGTATTCTTCTTACACTGGCTCCTCATATGTCCTTGTTCTCCACAGTTCCAACAACCTTTCTGGGTAGCAGCCTTTCCTGCCATGGCATCTTTCCTGTGTTGAAGTTGCCGGCATTGAGTTCTCTTGTGCCCTGATTTGTTACAGTACCAGCAAAGTTCCTCAAACTTCTCTGAAAGCTTCAAATTCGCTCTGAGAGCTGCCCTTTTCTGGCCTTGAATCTTGATGACTGTACCAACCTTGGTACTTCTGTACTGTACTTAATGTAGGATTCGAATTCAAAAGCTCTGGCCATTGCATCCTGCATAGTAGAAGGGTGTGCTTGCTTTACTTGTATCTTCAGTTGTGGACTGTCCAAGGCATCTACAAGCTGATCCCTCAGCAACAGCTTGAATACATAGGGTGGTGCAGTTGGGTAGGCCTTGTGTGCCATAATTTTCAAGTCCTGTGCCAGATCTTGCAGGCTCTCCCCTTTAGCACGGACTCTAATCCTAAACCTAGCCCTGTAGACTTTGGACTGACTTTGAGTTCTATACCTGAGTTCTAGAGCAGCTACCAGTGCTCTATAATTGTGCCTGTCATCTGCTGACAACTGTCCAAGTATTTCCAGTGGTTGTCCCTTCAAGCTCATTGCCAGGTACACTGCTTTCTGCTCCTCTGTCCATCCATTCATTTCTGCCAGGAACTCAAATTGTGCTCTATATGCTTCCCACGGTGCCTTCTAATCGAATTCCTGTGGCTTCCTTCGTACTAGATCACCCCTATTGCTGACACTCATGTCTGGAATGTGACTTCTTGCAGGACTGAAGATGTCTGCATAAGGGTTTAGCTGCGGGGGACTGGAAGAGGGTTCCTGTTGCCTGGGGCTGATTATGTCTATGGCTAATATATCCTCCTCGTGGAAAAGACGGTAAATCATCCTTTAATATATTTAATTCACTTTGAAATTTACTAATCTTTTCAATTTGTGTGTGCTGGCTTTCTTTCAACTGTTGGAGACTTTCTTCCTGTTTCTTTTCTCGTTCTTCTTATTTTATTTCTTGTTCCAGTTGCCACTGGTGCTAGTTTTCTTGCCACTGCTGTAGTCTCTCTTCTTGTTTATTTTCTCTCTCCTCCAACCACTGCTGTAGTCTCTCTTTT
>NW_013667363.1:201266-202109 GCF_000517525.1 Limulus polyphemus | reverse complement strand
ATTTGCCGGGTTTATATACTAAAAAGAGGGCGCCTGGCAAACACTCGGACATTCGCGAGGTTTCTCGATAGTTCATGATCCTTCGAGAAACTCCAGCGCGCATACTCCCAGCGTCGTGTGACTTCCGCTGTCGTAACAATATAGAATGGTTTGAAAGATCGGTTTCTAAATGATATTGTTGAGTTTTTTTACTGTTTTACTATTATTATCAACATAGTACTCATTTATCTTGTTTTCATTATATTCATTGCGCAAAAACTAACTATACTAATTTCGTATTTAATGCAAAGGTTTTTGTTGTTGTTTTTTTTGCAAGACAATCTTTGCACTATTATATGATTTACGAAACTTCAAACCCAAACATGTTTTGTCATATTTTAAGGACGTTTAGACTAAACAGTTCTTTTTTTTTTAGGTGAAATCCAAACTCTAACCTAATTAGACTTATTGAAAAATAAATTTCACCCGTTGTTTTTTGGAGGCGTTATGCAAAGATATTATGTGCCCTAAAGTCTATGTTTCTCTAATAATTTTATTTTCAACAGTTAATATAAGAAGTTATAACATGTAAGAAACTTGTACGCAATACAATTACAAACTCATTTTTAATATAGAACTTCGTAGAAAAGAATCGATATTATTATTGTTACGACAGCGGAAGTCACGTGACGCTAGTAACACGTCATGATATTCTCGAAGGTTCGTGAATGCTCGAGTGTTTACTATCTGTACGGTATTCTTGTATATAAGACCGCCAAGAAGTGATGGCGGAACTGAATTGCTGACAGAGATAGAGACGAACAACTGAGTCAAGCGCGCGAATCGTTCGTTGTGAATTATAGC
>NW_013667363.1:199259-200906 GCF_000517525.1 Limulus polyphemus | reverse complement strand
GACTTGTATAGCTAAAGTTTCTTCGGAAAGAATTTTTACGGAAAATTAACAAACGAACAGAGACGTAACATTATAATACATTTCATTTTCAGGCCTACTGAATGAAGATCAGCCTTTGGAAAGCATTTGAGTTACCAGGTTTATTTTTGAAACTATGTGCAGAAAAGTACAATATATAATGAAGTTGATAGACATAAATTTTGAAAACCTTTTCCATTAGTGTTTTTTATAGTGATAATTTTAATATATTTGAGTTTTTTGTTTTGATTTATAGCTACCAAATACTTCTGAGCTGACATCTGTAGAGAATCTGAGGTGTTACCGAGAATAATTATCGCTGTGTGAGCTGTCACCGAGAGTAATTACAGCTATGTTCATTATTGATTGTTTTTCCTCAGCCTACACAATGATTTGAGAACAAGAAAGTCGTCTACGCTGCATACATATCATAGGATCAACCAACGAATGCAAAGCACGTTTAATGAACAGGCTCCAGCAAGCTAAAACCAGTTGTTTTGTTATGAAAGACTGATCTCTATTAGTTGTTCAAAAGATTCCAGGCTTTTTTCGCATATCGAGCGTACACTACATGCTCATCTAACAAAATTTCAAAGCCGCTAAATTTGATAAGAACGGACCTTGCTTTATGGAATTTAAATGTGATAGACTATTAGAAAAGGTGTCGCTATACTATTTCATTGTATATTCTATTGATCAGTACATTGGACTCCTAATCTCTTCTTTAGTACTTTTTCACGTCACGTGAACAGTCAGGGGCTATTATGTATATTGCATAAGCCATGTTAGGCTTAACTCCGAATTATGTCATTTTTAGGTCACCTCCAGGAACGAAGTGTTATCTATCTACAAAGCAACTGCTATTTCTTATCTTTAGGCTGCTTGTATACGTAACTTATAAGGTATACTAAACATTTTCAGAATATAAAATATATTTTTTGAATAAAATTATTTTGTATTCAGTAAACATTAGATTTATTTAAAATCGTCTAACACGTACAATCAATCTTAACTGAGCCATCTCTAATAAGTTAAAACTAAATATTAATTATTAGCCAAATTGTGGTTGTGACTAACAAATACTAAATATTAAAATTATGTTCATTTTATGTAGAAAAGGGAATGTTGTTGTAATTTTGAACAGAAATTAAATGGATACGAATTTTTCTGCACAATGATATTTAGACTCGTGCATTTTCTGTTTGGCGGAATATAAAGAAGTAAGTAAATCAGGGTGATAATCTTAATCAAATCCAAAACTGTTTTACCATTCAGAAATCGCTCGAAGAAGCAGTGTAAAAGGTAGAAAAGTAATTTGCTGTAATTAATTATACTTGCCACAATATATTAGTATTATACCTAGTGGGCTTTTAAGAACTACATTTTTTTATCTAGTCTCTTAGGAATTTTCAAGAATTAGAAGAATGTATAAAAATAATTGTTTGTTTTGAATTTCGCGCAAAGCTCCACGAGGCCTATCTGCGCTAGCCGTCCCTAATTTAGCAGTGTAAGACTAGAGGGAAGGCAGCTAGTCATCACCACCCACCGCCAACTCTTGGGCTACTCTTCTACCAACGAATAGTGGGATTGACCGTCACATTATAACGCCCCACGGCTGAAAGGGCAAGC
>NW_013667363.1:194033-198292 GCF_000517525.1 Limulus polyphemus | reverse complement strand
CCTGAAAAATATTTGGGGGTGCTTAACTTTTTTCCAGGTGTATATATATATTATTTACTACAGCAATAGGATCTATAAACGTATATTTTTTACATAGGCTTTATTATGCCTCGAAGTGTGTACTTAATAGCAGGTACAAATATCGTCAAACTGCACGTTTCGAACTTCATGATATCTGACGTTTCCTTGCATTTCAACAACAAACAAAATAAACGTTCTTCTTTGCTTTTAGCGCAAAGCTATACAGTTTTCTGTGCCATGTCCAACCCACGACCCATTTCAGCAGCCAGGCAATTTTCTGGGACCCATGCTAAATTGGGAAGGGAGTTACTATTATTTAGTTTTGTGTTACTGTTTTGTTTGTTTAAAAACATTATACAATATTTATTTTTATTCTAATATAAACAAATGGTTAAGTTATACTGTGTATTGTTCTGCGACCCCATCTCCCCTTGTGGGAACTGCTGCACGGTTAATTCGTATTTTTTCATCCGAGTTATTAATTTATAAAGATTAAAATTGTTAATTTCAGTTAATCCTCGGTGTGTTAGTGGTAAGTAAATAAACTTACATTGCTTAAATCAAACTTCGATTCCTCGCTCGCTGTGAACGGAGCACAGATAACCAATTATGTAGCTTTGCACTCAAACAGTTTAGTTATTCATTTGAAATGAATAATGGTATTAATACATTTTAATAAATTAGAGTTTGCTGTATTTTTGTTCAATTCTTACCAGAAGATTAAATTGGAATTTTCAACCTCAAAGGCGCCTTATAGACAGAACAATCAGGTTAGAGTTTGTTTGTTTTAAGCACAAAGCTACACAATGGGCCATCTGTGTTATGGCCACCACGGTTATTGAAACACAGTTTCTAGCACTGTAAGTCTGCAAACATACCGCTGTGCCACTTTCAGAAGACATACCATTCCATGTTCAGATTTAGCGATGAGCCACTGGAGGGCTCCAGGTTAGACCCCTAGGGTTCACCTATAGCCACCTCTGATTTTGAACTATTGATCAGAGGGAGGACAGCCAGACAGCAGCACCCACTATTACGAGGGCATTTTAACTCGAAAATCGCGCTTACTGCTGAAAATTCAGAACACGTTCAGTAGCTTCGCGTCTTTAATCTTGGACCCTTTGCGCTAATTCTAGACCATGACCAGCCTGTAGAAGTTTACAACATTTAAGAATATGTTATTTTCATTGGTACGATTGTCAGTCTGCTAATAATAAAAATTTCAGTTTACAGCTTTCATACAATAACTAATAAGAGAGAATTGATACAGAAATAATTTTTGGTTAATTTCTGCTTTATGTTTGTTTGCCATAATTACAGTTTGGTGCATTTCTGTATGTCACCAAGTTCTAGATCAGTGCTTCTCAACTGGGTGAATGGTTCACCCATGGGTTAATGAGATCAGAGTCAGGGTGAATGAGAATGGTGGGATGAATTAACATTATAAATTATATAACAAATTCAAGAGCAAAAAAAGCCACAAGTTATTATTATTTATTCTAGTTGTAGTTTGATGCACACAGCGTGGTCACAGGTAAATAGACACCACCTTTTCAGTAAAAATGAAATTTTTCAGTCATATTCACATGAATTGATATATTTGTAATTTAATTAATATCTAGTAGATTTTCCTTTCGCTTCGTGAAGTTCGTTCACCTTTTGGGGCATCGTGAGAATCATCTCGTCAATTTTATATTGTGAGATTTTCGCCCATTCTTGCTTCAAAACTTGGAGTAGATCGCTCTTCGAAGTTGGTGTTTTTGGTTGTTTCTTGACTTGCCGGTCGAGTATGGCCCAGAGGTTTTCGATGGAGTTCATGTCAGGAGATTGGCTCGGCCAGGGCAACTTCTGGATACCATTTTCTTCCTGCCACTTTTGGGTGTTTCTAGCAGTGTGGCACGGTGCTCCAGCTTCCTGGAATAACGTTGTGTTCTTGTCCACGAAACGCGAGGAATAAAGTGGCAAGAGTTCTTCCTCCAATATTTCGACGTATTTTGCAAAATTTATGTTGCCAACGCACTCCACTAAGCTCGATCTCCCACCAACCCAAACAACTCCCCAAACCATCACGCTGAAACCACCATGCTTCACAGTTGGCTGCAATCTGTTGAGCCAAAACTCTTGGTGAGGCATTCTCCAGACCTATATCCTTCCACTGTCCGACAATTGAGCGAATCTTGATTCGTCTGAGAACAATACGGTCTTCTAAAAGTCCAGAGGCTTGGTCATCATATCACTTGCCCACTTCTTTCGCTGTAGGTGCTTAAGGTGTACAAGTTCACATGAAAAATTATTTCTTATCCATAGTTCTTTTTCTATTAAGTACATTTAATGAGACTTGAAACATAGGTGCTTAAGGTGTATAAGTTCACGTGAAAAACTATTTCTTATCCATAGTTTTTTTCTATTAAGTACATTTAATGAGACGTTTTAGGATTTCAAGGGCCTGCAACGTGCATTTCTATTGCAAATTAAGAAAGCAAACTACCTTGTACGATTTTGGAGCTTCACCACGTCATTACAGTGTATTATATACACCCGATAGATGGAAGGGCTCATTTCAAACTATGCTACAACAGAAGAGTTAGGACTATAATACAGAGATTTGAAACTGGTACCAATACCAAGTTAGACAAACTTTGATGATGAATATGGATTAAGGCATCTTTCTGATTATGATAACTCATTCAACATTATAACCATTATCAGAATGACTGTACATAGATCTTTGTTATTGATTATCAAAAGATGAAGGTTTCTCTCAATTGCTTTGGATAAGTGAAGGTTTGTTGCAGTACTCTATAATAAAGTGTTTACAAGACAAGACAAACACTGACTCTTGCAAAATATACTGTTAATTTAATCCTTAATTATTACAGATCTAAGAAAGTTTTACATTTTTGTTTGTAGCAATTCAAAAAGATAATGTTGAACTGAAGACAAATGTGTACAACCTTGAAATCATTTACAAAGTAATTGTGTCTATTTTATTACAGTATGATAATATTAGCTGTGAAACAAGATGAAGACAATGAGCCAGTTGGTCCCACACACACACACACACACACAGATTCTAATCTACAGCAGAATAACTGTGGCAGAAGAGGTGTTTCTTTCTTCTTATTTTTGCTCATAATCCTAAAGCATTCTTCAATAGACTTGCCAGGTTATGTGTATCTTCCTGTTCAGCAGCTGAAAAACCATTAAAAAAAAATGACACCAATCTATCTGTAGCTTGCTAAAACATGCTCTTCTTGGAATACACCAAAAAAATGGAAGTAGAAACTGAGAAAATTAGACGGAGAATATTTCACTCTAGAGATAAATTTCATATCAGTTTTTAGTTATTTATTTGTATAATTAACATGAAAACTTAAACCCAAATCTTAATAGAATCATACTAACACTATTTTATTTATCATCATATAAGTATCATAAAATTCATCTCGGACGTATTCTATAGGGGTCAAGATGACATAATGGATTTGAGATGATTCAAATGTACTCTATACTTAGGTATTTAGTATTTTTTAATTTGAATAACATCTGATATGACAAAAGATTTAAATGCTAAGATCAGACACGTCAAGACATAGAGGCATAGTTGTCTAATTTAGAACTGCTGATCGGAGAAACGTCAACCAGGTAGAAGCAGCACTTGCCACCTACATGGTTACACTTAACTGAATAGTAGAACTGATTGAAGCAAACCACAACTGAATGTGCAGAGCATATTCAACAGTGCATCATGGGTTTAAACCTTGGATCTTCCAATCCACATCCCAGTATACTGTATCATTAGCAGTGTATCCCATTACAAATATCTTTATGCAAGTCATGTATAAAAATAATAATTCAGGTGAAAAAAAGTCATACCTGTACATACGATGCACACACAAAAAATAGATAACACTCACACATTGACAAATGTGTATGGCCAAAAAGTTTTATATAATTGCATTTGTGTAGTGTTCTACACAAATTAGGACTCACTATAATCTTCCTACATTAGGACTCACTATAATCTTCCTACATTAGGACTCACTATAATCTTCCTACATTAGGACTCACTATAATCTTCCTACATTAGGACTCACTATGATCTTCCTACATTAGGACTCACTATAATCTTCCTACATTAAGACTCGCTATAATCTTCCTACATTAGGACTCGCTATAATCTTCCTACATTAGGACTCGCTATAATCTTCCTACATTAGGACTCGCTAAAATCTCCC
>NW_013667363.1:188179-193070 GCF_000517525.1 Limulus polyphemus | reverse complement strand
GGACTCACTATGATCTTCCTACATTAGGACTCACTATAATCTTCCTACATTAGGACTCACTATAATCTTCCTACATTAGGACTCACTATAATCTTCCTACATTAAGACTCACTATAATCTTCCTACATTAGAACTCACCATCATCTGTTGCTGTAATATCTTTTTCCAATTTCAGTTTTTCATGTGCGCAGCTAAGTATTCCTTCTTCAATAGTGTCTTTACTAATCATTCTGATGACACGTACCTCTCTAAAAATACACCAAATTATATTTACCATGCATCTTCTTTGCCTGTAGCATATCTTACAAATACATTTTAACAAGTTATTTTAAAACATTTATCCATCTGATAAGTATTACTTCTTACACATTCCATAGATGTGGTTTTTGTTTAATTCTTATAACATCCTTAATGTGTTTTAGTAAGAAACTTCAAAACACATTCACAATAATGTTTACTTATCATATAGAGGGCTGTTAGTGCTTAACAAGAATTATTTTAATGTAATGTACAACCAGGTAAGAAGTTTGGTTTGAACCTTCATTGCCATAATATTATTTAAAATGTATATAAAATCCAGACAAGTATATTGAACATAGCTTGATAATTCATTTTCAGGTAAGAACACTACATTACTGTCCTATCTGATGCAATTTTTTAAAATGAAAAACAAAGCAAAGTGATCAAAGACCCATGGGTGAAGATCATATAATACAGAGTAACTGTACTGAGAAACTTCAACATTACCTATGCAGAATTATCTACAATGACCTGCAACTATAAAAGCAAAATACCAATAAACAGTTTTTAAATAGGTTAATAATTTTTGACTATTTCTTCTGATCCTGCATGTAACAGACTTGCTTACTTGAATAACCGGGTTTCAACAATAGTTGGTACTATCTTGAAAATAAATGTTTCCAAAGTAGTGTTTAGGGTTGGCGATTGTGACCAAACTACGTTACACTTATAACGTGTAGAGGAAAAAATCACTTCAAAAGATAAAGTTAGATTTCATTAACCTCGGAAGGAAGTGTTAAAACTAATCTGATTCTTCACTAAATGGAATGGCATTTAACGACGCACTGCAGTCATACGACTTTCATCGAACAATAGAAGTTCAATTGCAGGCATGTTCATCAAGACAAGTGAGGAATTACTAATGGAAAATGATGCTTTTCAACTATTCCACTCTCAATAAAATAAAACAATTCAAAAAGAAGATCTACATAACATAAAGGCTGTCAACAAAATAATGGCAGTGTTGTGTGGGAAAAAAAAACCTTATAGTAGTCTGATGAAGTTCCAAATGATTGGAATCCATGCAATCTATTCTCCATGCTCTTAACAAGTTGCATTCAGTTAACATGTCATAACGATGCTATGAAAGAAAGAAAGATGCTCCTAATTGTTCTACAAAAATTATTCAAACTTGCTTTATCATCAAAGATGTTAAACTTAACAAATCTTTCTTCACAGGTCATCAAAAGATACTGTGCAGAAATAAGTCAATAATTTTAATTGTGTCAAGTAAATATTTAAAAACATACTTTTACTAATCCCTTGTAACAAACTTTAAGAACTTGATTTTCCAATATATATTCATTTGTTTTAGCATAAAGCTACACAATGAACTACCAGCACTTTGTCCACCATGGGGAATTAAACCCTGGATTTTAGTGTTGTAAAGTCTATAGACTTATTGATGACCCACAGAGGGACCAAAGTTATAAGTACTTCAAAAGCAGTACTTTTCATACCTGATAAATGACACATACCTTAAAATCTTTCACAGTCTTCCAAACACCCCAGATTTTTCCAGTACTCTTAATCGTGGCTCCTAAAATGCATTCCTAAATGTTCACTACGTCTAACTTGTTGACAACAGCACCATAGAAGTGCAGTTAAAGCAACAAAACACAATATTCAATATAGAGTTTGGTTCCCTATTTCTCTTTTTCACTGTTCTTTTTTCCTCTTCCCTTCCTTCCAAATTATTTGCCCCTTTTTCTCCTTTTTCCTGACCAAACATTCTTTCCAATTCTTAAAAATATTCCTCTACCTTTTGAACACATTTGAAAGACTATTTACCCCAACCTTATGTTACCTTTCTGATGAATTAAAACCTTTAAGAATATTACTTTACCAATTCATCCTGCACCACAGGTTTAAAAAGTAAACCTTTCTTCGTGAAAGGTGGGATATAGAGATTTTTAACTTACTTTTCCTGACCAACTCGGTGACACCTGTCTTCTGCTTGTTTGTCATTGTAAGGATTAAAATCAATGTCATGAAGAAGAACTACATTTGCGGCTGTCAAATTTATACCTAGGCCACCAGCACGAGTTGATAACAGGAATATAAAAATATCTGGATCATCATTAAACTGGTCTATTAATTCTTGTCTATAAGAAAGAGAAATATATGAATTTCTTGAAACATTAAAAATGTTATGAAAAACTACTGTTTAACAGATCTAGAAAATAAATAAGTTCAGAAGTTATGTTCACATATGTATGCATATTAAATTGGCACTAGATACAACACCATCAAATGACACATTTTCCTTAATACACCAGTTTCTATAGTTTACAACAAATTGGCTAGAGAGTATCTGAAAAAATGAACTTAAATCTTAATGCTAATAAAGATAAACTCTAGTAATCTAAGTACAAATAACTGAGCACTGAAGCTTTTTAATTATTCAGTGATTGAAGCTATATGAAAAAATATATTTGGACTGAAGACTCTTTTAACATAATACAAGTTATAATTTTAATCAAAGTATGTAACATAGGTCTTGTAATATATTGTCTTATTCTAACAGTCAGAATAACAACTGTCATTAGCATGGGATTCAATTATCAAAGTGTGAACATTATTACAAAAATAAAGGCGTATTTTATGAAGCACATTTAAAAAAACAATTTCATACAATTAAATATATATATTTAACATTTCTATTATGCTTAAATTCTTCGAAATTGGTAATTTAAGCAATACAAAAGCCTCTGTTAACTACAATGTCTTACCTTTCTAGAACGGGACTTGAGCCATCCATCCGCAGGTGTTTGTAATTTCTGATCTTTAAGTATTCTTGCAGGATATCTAATATCATTGTAAACTGACTAAATATCAGCACTCTGCTACCCTGAAAACAAGAAACTAACAGTTTATCAATTTCAAATAAATAAATAAATACAAAAAATATCTAGAACAGAATCTTTACAGTCAGGTTTTTGGTTTTTACTGAAAATAAAAAAAAACATTTATTTGTTATTTTGAATTCTCTGCACCATATTCTGCTCTTGAAAATGGAAGAGAAACAAACTACAGATTCAGAGAAGCATTTCGTCTTCTGAGGATATGGATTTTCAAAGAAAGCCTTTAAAGAACTAATAGATTTAGTTTCAAGTGTTTCTTTATATTACTTAGCAACTTAATTTTTTAATTAACTGTTTTGCAACAAAATATTGTCAGGAGTTACGTTTAGCCAAGAACTGAACTCGTTCATTTTGAGAGAAAAGTTTGTTGTATAAATATTGACCATTACAGCCATTATTCTTGTGATATATTTATTATGCTAATAGTTGTATGATGTAATGGTCAATATATTATACAAATTACCATTAGGCTATAGCAAAGAAAATAATTCCATTGTTTCTTATTCCATACTTACCTTTTCTTGTAGTTCAGGAAGAAGAGAATCCAGTAATTTTAATTTCCCAGAATCACATATTATATCAGGATTTAGCTTAAACGAAGACAACATCTGAAAGACCCAGAAAAATATTTGATAAATGACATCACGTAAGCATAGTAAGTTGTTTATATTAGGAGAGATGACAATGCACTCAAGTAGATCATAATGTCTTCTAATAAACACTTTCACCAGTCTAATAATTATGAATATGTGAGGTGACAAGATGAGTTGCATTTCACTTTGCAGCTAGATAATAGGCTTACAATCATTTCAACAACTATAAACTGTACACTAGCTGCTATATATTTTTCACAGAGTTTCTTGGCGACTTTGTTGATGACAGTGTTGTATTGTACATGTATGTATATTAATAAAAAGCTTTTGATGTTCAAGTTATCTGTAGATTATTTGAAATAGCAATTGCTGCTTACCAAACTGAAAACAGAGTACAGAAATGGAAGTTTCAGCCTCAATAGCCCATATGCATATATGGGCTAAATGCTTGGTTCAACCTCCTCTAATGTGTAGGTATAGTTGTCTCTAATTATGAACTACTCACTAGAGGGAAGGCAGCCAAACAAAAGCAAACACCAAAACTAAGGTGTTATCCAGCTCTTTCAACCATTGTTCATACAGGCTAATAGAAAAAAAATCCAGGATTTTTCATGACCAATGTGTCATTTTCAAAAACCTAATTTCCTGATATGAACAGTGGGTGAACTCTACCAAGATTAAATAACTTGTTTTTTTCTACTGTATAAAAAATGCTATGCAAAACAGTAACAACTGTGGTATTGCAAAAACACTTATTCAAGCAAACAAGCAAAACAAAAGCTATAAAATAGGGCATGCACTACTGAACACATCTAAAAACTCTTCTGGCATGTAACCAAAACCAAATATTTAATGAATGTTATTTCAACTTGCCAGCAAGCCAACTTGTTCTTGATTGGCTGCTGGACATACGAGGCCTGTGAGAAAAGTATCCGACCTTTGGCCGGGAAATAAAAACTGGCGTACCTGGAGCATTGGAAACCTAATCACCCTCAAAGTAGTCTCCTTGGGACTCCACACACTTCTCCCAGCGGTGCCGCCATTGTTGGAAGCATTCCGAGAAAGCCTCTTTCGAAATGGAGCGGCTGTCGTTGCAGCCATAATGTCCTCTCTTGTCTGAAATCGCGTTCCTTT
>NW_013667363.1:184948-187659 GCF_000517525.1 Limulus polyphemus | reverse complement strand
TAGGTTTCCAACGCTCCAGGTATGCCAGTTTTTATTCCCCGGCCAAAGGTCGGATACTTTTCTCACAGGCCTCGTATATCATAACATGTCACCATCCCAACCAAGCAAAGATTCACACTCGTTTTGTTACTAATACAACTTTCATATTGTTGTGCACAATATGAATGTTGTATATCTAGTGGTTATCCCACACAGTTGCTTTCCATTGTTATTAAATATTAAACTATTATAATTCCACATAAAAAACTGGAAACTTTGTGGATCAATAAAATATTCCCATTTCAAAATGGTGTTCAACCTGCAAGTTTAAGCATTATTTAAAACAATAAGTGTTCAGAATAATTTTTTTAATTAAAATTATTCAAAACATGTTAGGGCAGACCTGTGAAGTTTCTCAATAGAACAATCTTGATCAATAAATGTCAACAGCATTTCAACGAGCAATGAAACTACAAAGCTGCATTAGTGGAATCCGAGGGTATGTTTAACAATGTTTGCAATAACATATAAACTGAATATAGGAGCTTACCATGCAGAACTCATAACTGTCAAGTGTACAGAGCAGATCTATAAATGGCTTACCTTGTATAGTTTACAAAGTGTATGAAGTTCAAAGTCTGACATGACTTGCATATCTTCTACAACACGATCCTCATTTGCTTCCCTGTGTGTCGGCTCCTGGAACCAAGTTTAAATCATTGATTTCACCTTCCTATTATAATTATTTCCTTTTGGAAAAAATTTAAACATAAATTAGAAGTTCTTTGCTGTGTTATCATACCATTTTAAATCGTATACCTAATATTATGTACAAGTACAAATACTCAAGTGAATGTGAAGCCTATATACGTAATTCACTGAAATTGTGCAATTGCTCAGCTCCCTAATTCAAAGTTGAACCCATCAGACATTAATCAATGTCAACTCTGTGCTCTTAAAAACACTCCAGCATTCTACTAGTTTTTCTACTAAACAATTATTTAATGTACATTTTTATGATCAATTCTCTATAGTACTAAGCAAGAGATATTAAACATATTTTGAGCAATTTTTCAATATTGAACAGGTTCCTCTTTCATAGTAAATAACAAATGTTAGTTAAGTGTTTTAATTTTCATTCAGTTCTTACCCTAGTACCAGTAAAAACATAAGGTATATATTTGGGCTGACAATTCTCAAGTTTAGAAAAAATGTAACAGACATTTAACACACTGATTTGATTTGTTCATTTATTACAATTATATTTACACACATAAAACGCAAGTCTGTCCTTCTAGCTTGTTCATTTATTACAATTATATTTACACACATAAAACGCAAGTCTGTCCTTCTAGCTTGTTCATTTATTACAATTATATTTACACACATAAAATGCAAGTCTGTCCTTCTAGCTTGTTCATTTATTAGAATTATATTTACACACATAAAATGCAAGTCTGTCCTTCTAGTTTGTTCATTTATTACAATTATATTTACACACATAAAACGCAAGTCTGTCCTTCTAGCTTGTTCATTTATTACAATTATATTTACACACATAAAACGCAAGTCTGTCCTTCTAGCTTGTTCATTTATTACAATTATATTTACACACATAAAACGCAAGTCTGTCCTTCTAGTTTGTTCATTTATTACAATTATATTTACACACATAAAACGCAAGTCTGTCCTTCTAGTTTGTTCATTTATTACAATCATATTTACCCACATAAAACGCAAGACTAATCTTCTAGCTTTATGTTTGCTTACAGCTCACTTTTTATTTTGTTAAGATAGTGTAACTTAACATTTGTTTACAGGTAAGTGAATTTTTGGTTCTCTTTCCAAGATACAGAAAATTGAGATTTAAGATAATAAAACAATCGGAAGCATCTCTATTATAGAGTACTAAAATGTGATAACAACATAAAAAATTTTATTCTATGGAATGCATTTTATAAGTTACAATGGTTCTAAAAAACTATTTTTCAACTATCGTTATATCTAAAAGTTCTAAAGTATGACCACTTTTAATGGAAAAATTTTTTTGGCCATAAACCACTAGGATCAAAGATTATGGTTATAATTTAACTTGTTTTTGTTCATAGATAACTTACTTCTGTTAAAACCTTAATGTTACACCACAGCTTGAGATATGTTTACAGACAACTCATTACTGCCAAGAAATTAATGTTACACCGAGGCTTGATATATATATTTACAGACAACTCATTACTGCCATGAAATTAATGTTACACCGAGGCTTGATATATATTTACAGACAACTCATTACTGTCATGAAATTAATGTTACACCATGGCTTGATATATATTTACAGACAACTCATTACTGCCAAGAAATTAATGTCACACCATGGCTTGATATATGTTTACAGACAACTCATTACTGCCAAGAAATTAATGTTACACCGCAGCTTGATATATATATTTACAGACAACTCATTACTGCCGTGAAATTAATGTTACACCATGGCTTGAGATATGTTTACAGACAACTCATTACTGCCATGAAATTAATGTTTCACTACGGCTTGATATATATTTACAGACAACTCATTGCAGCCCAGAAATTTATGTTACACCATGGCTTGATATATATTTACAGACAACTCATTGCAGCCCAGAAATTTATGTTACACCATGGCTTGAGATATGTATACAGACAACTCATTACTGCAATGAAATTAATGTTACACCACAGCTTCATATATA
>NW_013667363.1:149481-183948 GCF_000517525.1 Limulus polyphemus | reverse complement strand
GAAAACTGTCCATTATTTTGATGTCATGATATAGTAAAATTAAAATTGTTATTTTATGTGATATCTTGTTTTCTTGTGCCCAATAATGCATTTTTAATTCATTTGAAATGAATGGTAATTTATAATCAGTCACAAGAACGTCGAATCTGAATCACTTGAAAAAAACACGGGGGTGCTTAACTTTTTCCAGGTGTATATATTTACAGACAACTCATTGCAGCCCAGAAATTTACGTTACACCACAGTTTGAGACGTATTTACAGAGAACTCATTACTGCCAAGGAATTAATGTTACATCATGGCTTGATATATATTTACAGAAAACTGCCCCAATGAGTTGTCTGTACATACATCTCAAACTGTGGTGTAACATTAATTTCTGTGCAGTTGTCTGTAAATATATATCAAGCCATGGTGTAACATTAATTTCTGCTGCCACAAAATTAATGTTACACCAGGACTTAAGATATATTTATAGATAACCCATTTCTATCAAAAATTAAATTTACATTATGGCTCGAGATATGTTTACAGAGAACTCACTTCTGTTAAGAAATTGAAGTTACACTATGACTTAAGGTTTGTTTCCAGGTAAGTTATTTTTGCTAACCTATTACGGTTTCATCAAAGACAGGTTTGTTGATAGATAAGTTTTATTTACTGATAATGGGTGATCTGAGTTTTGTTTCATATAATAATATTGAAAACCACATTGTAATTTGAAGTTAGCTCTTTTACCTTCATGATTTCTCTTGCCATCTTCCGTATTATTTCATCAGTATAGTGGTTTCGAAAGAGTAGAGGATGATTTGCAGCCTTTCGCAGCTGCATCATCATCCCAGCGTTTGATTTATTTACATTGTCCCGATTTCCATCCCTTCCTTCCTGCACCTACAAGTCAAAAAAAAGAACAAAAGTTAATCACTTTGATTAGTAAGGAAACTTAAAACATCGTAAGGAGAGAAAACTATTAATACATCAGAATTTCATACTTAATCTAGTAATAGCCAAATTAATGTGATATAATAACTAGCCAATGAAAGTAACCAATACAAGATTATACTTGAAGTTTTGGGAGATAGGTAATATGATAAAAAACTGATATTAAAGAATACTGAAACAATCTACATGAAGTTTAAAAACACAAGGTAAGTTTCTGAAAATAACCAGTGTGGTATAAAATGATATACTAGAATTTTCAAAAAACAGACGGTATTATACAATACATCTTACATTTGAAACTAATTAATGGAATATAAGGTGGCATCTGATAATTTTCAAAAAATAAGCATAACATACAATAGCACCTAATTAGCTTTGCAAACAAGTTAAAATGACATCAAATGACCTATATCTTCTGGTATTCTCATTATGAATGTGCGTGACTGTGGTAAATACATTAATTTTTCAAGTTGTTTCTAATAACTATAATTCTAAACAAGACTTGGATCAGTGATAAAGTTCTTAATTTCTTTAAAAGCTGTTAAGCTTCTAAAGTTACCAGTGTCTAAAACATCACTCAAAACTTTTGAATAATGTCATTTTTTGGTTACACACTTTAGCACTTTATAAGTGTAAGGGGATTTATTTAACAGGATTCTTCACTAACAAATGCATGTATACAACTTATGTACTTACTTCTTTAGAAAGCCTTGCCACAAGTCTGTTATAGTGGTCTTTCTGAACATCAGATAAAGGGCGATATATAATTTCTTCATGCTTGGTAGGCAATTGCTGAAGTACCTTCATAAGACAAAAAACACAGTTCCTGACATAATGCTCACCAATGCATTAATTTTAACTCATTTTAGTACGGGCTTGGTCCTTGGGACCGACCTTATTGTTATAGTTTTCTTGTTATAACTTTTAAAATAATAAGCATATCTTAAAAAAAGGTTATCAATAAACATTACAATGCTTTCATATGCAAATTATCTAATTTTCTATTAAATCTTAAGGTTTATTAAGCAATGTTTTTCTCATGCTCTTTTTTTCTTTTCACATGTTGCCTATCCAACATGCAAAGTAATTTTGATTTTAAGATTCAAAATACTTTTATGTATCAGAAAATTTTCAAATTTCACATGTGAAATCTTTATAATGTCCAGATAGTTATCAAACATTTCTTAAGAAAAAGGTTTTTATCTTATCTGTTATTTTCACTAAGGAATCTCTGTAAGGGTTTGGTATATTTGACCGATCTTATAACCACCATTAAAAACTAGGAAATAAATATAAATCATGCCTCTTTCATTCTAGAATGACAACAAATTGTAACATGAAAATGTAAATGTTCAGACTAAATCACTTAAATCTCATAACATTATACATACATACATATATATATATATATTTATTTATTATTTTTATTATATTGACCTTTCAGCATTGTCTGGCTAACAATACAGAAGTTACAATGATGCAGCACACATGCTCTCATGTTACCGTATCCAATAATATAAAACTGACCTTTATAATTTATCAAATTATAATTTATCAAGCTCAGTAAATAAGCTGTATTTTGGTCTAAAAAAATATGAAATTCTGAGTAGACTAAAGGCACAACCTACCTCCTTGAAATCTTGATTTGAAAGAATGAGATGGCATCCAAACACTTTGAAATGGCTGAGAAAGCCACATTCTGAGCTTTCAATTGGTTATTCACATCATATATTGAAGTAAGTGTATATAAGGAACAATGGAAAGAAGTGTGTTTGATTCAGTACATGAGTGATATCTCAGCAAACAGAAAAGATACGAGGTTCCTATTTTATATTTTAGCTTGCTAATATCGGTTATTTGAATTCCTAATTCGTACAAAACTATAGACTTGATATTTTGACATCAGAAACATTTATTTTGAACCAGTGCTACATTTAACATACCATTTGACACACAAAAATCAATGTTTAGGTGTTTTTTAAATTAAGAAATTGAATAATGTATAATACTAAAATTTGAATTATAATCTACAGTTTGATACCAAACTTACTGACATAAATTCGTGAAATAGTAGTTCAATAAAATTTTGAATGAGAGTCAACAAACATGATGACATGGCCTTTGACCCACCAGGAAAGAGTTACGCTGCACAAAGCAAATGAGGTTTGTACTACAGGTTGCAAATTCAGGTTATCACTTAAAATCATTTAAATGACCATGAAAACTGATTAAGTTTCAAAAGTAGACATGTTAGTGCCAAATATTTAAATTCAACCATTGAACAACAATTAACAATTTTAATGCTAAAAATTTAAAAATTTAGATTATCAGTTACAGCTGAAAATCTATCATTTACTAAGTTTCAAACTATAGACACAAACATCAGTTCATCTACTATTTATGCAATTGGATTTCTATCCTTCATTATTATCCATGACTATAAACATGAATTCAAGTAGCTATGTATATGTATTCTTAATGACACTTCAAAACTATAAATATGATCTACTTCATTCATTAAAAACTACATGTTTATTACCCACAAGTTCGTGTACCATCAACATATTTATAAGTTCATTAACCATTTACAATTGCTTGTGTATCTTTCACTAAGTTTGAAAACTATTAACATAAGATCATTTATCATTAATCAAACTTTGTTGGTATGAACACCAAATCATCAATACTATTGGTTTTTATTCATCTCTAACTTAATTTCAGCTCTAGAAGTATAAACATTCACCCTTCATCTACATTATATCCTCTTAAGAGAAGTTTCTCAGACGAAATAAAAACTAAACCACTTGTTAGCGTTATTGGTATTTGGATGATTAACTAGCAGATACAAGATAAGATATTAACAAGATAAGTACAATAATATATTGTATGAGTAACTGTGCAATAAAAGGCATTGAATAGGACTGGTATGACATCTTCAAGTGTGTATGGACAACTGGAGTTACAGTAACTGATAGGGATATATTAACTAATTATGATAACATTCAGAGCAACTTGTAGTATCCACCAAGTCAATGTGGTTAGAGCTAAGAAAAATATTATAAATACATGATGATTAGAACATACCTCACTTTTCAGCCTTCTTAATAAAAATGGTTTCAACATTCTCTTGGCATGGTCAATGCGTTCCCTTTCAAACTTACCCCTGTTTTCTTCAGATTTCTGGAAAACACAAACTTTTATGAACTTTTCTTATGACCATTACTACACACACACACACACACTAATATATATACATTGAACACTTTACCACAGAAAAAGTCTAGGCTAAAAATCCAGTAAAAAAATAAATCTTAAATAAATTATTAAGATCAGTAGTTTAAGGAGATACCAAATTTTCAAAATAAACTACATATATTTTATTCACCACACAAATCAGCAATTCAGATCAACAAAACATAGTGTCTGTTGAATGTCTTATTCCGATTACTTTTTGTACGCACTCAGTGATCCCTAATTATTCAAGGCTTTAATCAGGACATCTTTCATGAAAATTATAAAAATATTTTTTTTTTCAAACAAACAGTTAAACATTTGTACCAACTTTCTTCAACTTGTTCATTGTCAAAAGAAGCCAACGGGTCAAGTGCTCAAACGTAACAACTCCAAACACTAAACACCTTCAGGAACATGCTAAGATACAATATATCTACGGTATAACTTTTCAAGTAAACATTTTAGATCCTAATAAAACAAAACAAAAAATCATCCTTGAAAATTATGTGGAAAAAGGGGGAGGGATATTTTATAAACCTAAAATAACATCTTGGAGAAGACACGTGGAACAAAAATAAACATTTACTAAGCTTAAATAAGCTGGGCATAGCTACATCATCATGTCTGATTGTAAAAATAACAGAGGCAGAAAAAAAAATATGTATTTAACAGAAAATTCTATACTCAATATAAAATTACACAGAAGATATCTAGTGGCCATGAAAAGCTCTAAATATCTTGTAAAAAATACAAGAACAAGTAATGAAATATGGCTCTACCTAGCAGCTCAATGGCAATAAAGTCTGCACAGTGTGTGGAGGATATGCTTACACTAAAGTTTTAGTAATACAGAAGTTATTTATATTAATAAAAATATTTCATATAGGTTTATTTCTTAATAAGTATGTATATTTACAAATCATATATTCACTTAGATGCCTTTTTTATGAAGCAGTTTTTATTGGCCTCTCAGAATATGTATGACAAAGATTGTGTATAAACATCACCACTATTTCTACACTACCTCATTCATTTCTTAGTTAACACTTCCTTTGACAGTGTGGAGCACAGCAAGTCCTGTTCAACATTTTTATAAAATGTAACACTTTTTGTATACTTGAACTTGAGACTTCCAAGGGGTCTCTTATTGAAATACATTACCCTAAAATAAACAAACCAGAGTTCTAACGATCATTTTTGCATTCAATGAATTAAGCTGATCATATATTACTTCTATCGGTTTGAACATCTCAGCCATTTTTTGGCAGCCTTTAAATTTCATTTATTGACATTTTTACACAAATTATATGTATTTCATGTTTTTATATTTAGAAATAAAGGAATTCTGAATATACATGTTGCAATACCTAATTTTACAACTTTTATGTTTAGAAATTGTCACTTTTATTAACAAATTAATAAATTATTCTATTTTACATACTTGTTTCATGACATCATTTTTTGTTTTACTAATTAAATTAATGTATTTTTCCCATTAATAAGAATTTTCCCCAAAGGTCAAAGTGAAATCCCTCCAATGCCAAGATGGTCCATAGAATCTGGTGCTGAACTTCTGCTAAATTGTCACAAGCAGATAAGAATGGTGACACATTACCCAAGAACAGGGTGCCAGTCAATCGCAGGTTAACCCCCAGCTGACCGCTTGTACCCATCATGCAGCTTAGTAAGACTGAAACAATTAGAATAGTGTCTTCTTCAAGAACACAACAGCATGACATGAACCAGCCTAGAATTCGCAACCATTTGACTACAAGTCCAAAGTATGATTGAGCCATGCTAGTAGTAAATTTGTTGTGTTCCCTAAATCCTATTTATGATCTATACTATGCTTATTTTCACAGATTCACTCCAAATTAACATCACTTATGATAAACGATGAAAAAGTAAAATACTTCAACAGTTAACTAGATGCTCAGTTACTCTAGCACTCACTAGGTGGCACTGAAAAACATAAGAATTGAATAAAAAATATTTGTTTTGCGATATACTATACTGAAACTAAGAAATTAATTTGATTTGATAAAATAGTTATCTGTTTAATACATTGTATAATGTTTAGTCAATCATGAAATAAGCAGATTCTGTTAACCCTTTCAGAATTAGATTCTGTCAATTCTAAAGACCAGCTGTTTTGGAAACAAACTACTTAATTTGTATGAAACATAACACTAACTTTATTAAAAAAATGTGTAGTTTTGTGTAAAACAAATCACAATTATATCTAGTTTTGTATAAATTTTTAGTTTCTAAAATTTAAAACTTGTATTGTGAAATTTTTTTTAAAAAACAATGAAAAATATTTCCTTTTCTAAGACTAATTTTCTTTTGTTATTGAGTTTCTGAAACCTTGTAAATTATAGCTTCAATAAAACAACACATTTTCTGCTTTTTATTCTGATAACATCACACAACATTTACAGAAATTTACTTATTATCACAGACTGACAAAACAAAATATATGATATAAAAGAGTTATTTGTTATTAAGCACAAAGCTACACAAAGGGCTATCTGTCCTCTGCCCAACACAGGTATCAAAGCCCGGTTTCTAGCAGTAAAAGTCTGCAGACATACCACTGTGCCATTGGTGAGCATATACAAGAGAGATAAGTAAAACCATAAATTTTATTATTATTGATAGGAAAGTTCCATTTTTTACATCCAATAAATTTTACTTTTTCATACTGATTAATGTATTTATTACTTTGCCCAATAAAGCAATTACATAACTTACTAAAATACATAAAATTTTGCATGATCAATAATGACTTACAATCAAAGTCATTATACAACTCTTTAGGCCTATTCACTCCCTAACCTTAAATGTCCTTAGTCCAGTTCTTGTTACACAAAGTATCACTGTAGCTTTAACACAGAAACAACATAACAAAGATGTAGTATGAGAAACACGGGAAACATTACCAAAAACTATACTAGATGTACTTCCACAGGGTCCCCCAAAAGTGTTGTTTCAAGAGTAAATAAAACTAAAATTAAGAATAACAAATATTTTTTATTTTTTGCTTTTCAATTTCATATATCATGCTGTGTTTTAGCCTACAGAGTGCACAATACTTCTCATGATTCTTGACATGTGCACATTTTACTGATGTCACGACAGTGCAAACTGCAATGTTAAGCATCCCTTATGTGATGTCATTTTAGTGTCTACTGGCTGACTGACAGACAACACACTACTGTATAATGGTGCAAGTGGTTAAAACAGGTGACCACTCCAGGCAGCCTTTGGCCCCCTTTCAGGGAAACAAAAGGTTTGCAGACCTTTAATTTCTTGGGAATTCAACTGTTCAACCTCCGAGTATGTGTAACTGAAAAATTTCGTTATATGTTCTACAGGTAGAGAAATAAGTCATTCACATCATTTCGATTCATAGCTCACTTTACAATGATTTTTTTTCTAAAGGGCAAATTCATTTTTAAAACCATAATATAGTTTGTCAAGACTTTCTATGAGAAGAACATACATTTAAGTCATATCTCATCTTATAGTCTCTAGAAGATTGAGATACACGACTTGCTTTTAATTCTACACTTCTTATTGACAGCTAACAACATAAGTCAAGCCTAGTACACAGTTCAGATATCTACAAACATAACAAAAGACTGGAAATTTGAAAATTTTTATTTATAAAATTAACTAGATAGCTATTATATAATGTTTTGTTATCATTTGTACACTATTTTCTGGTCCAAAATTATTGAAAGATATTAGAACTATATTCCTCTAATTAAAATCTGAATGTAGTTATGAAATTTTGCCCTCAGAATGATTGTAAACTTTTCCAACTAAACTTTAAATATAATACAATACTACAACTGGAAGTTACAAAGTAACTCTTTCATGACAATTGTTATTAAACATGTTGTGGAGTATAAGAACAATAATACAAATGACTTCTGATGTTTTTCATGAAATATAATATGATAAAACTTAATATCCAAGTGATAGTACATGTTATAAAATGAAATATTTGCAAGATTTAGAAAAGTGTCTTTGGTGCAAAATACAAATTCTTAATTGGAGGTCTACAAAATGTTTCAAAGGGGTCCTAGATAACATAGAAATTATTTATTATTACTTGAAAATATATAGTTTAGTCCCTAGTGCTTTCACTAGATTTATACTGAATTTATTCTGTTCTGTGCAGAGACTACTAACGAGCACGATCAGGGTCTGTTAGGGCCTTTCTCATGTTGAAAGGATTTACAGAGACCAAAAGGTCAGGAACTATTGTTGTAGAAAACATTAATGCCTGAAAACTCTGATATAGAGAAAGATTTAACAAACATTATGTATAAAGAGATTTAGACTTACACAAACAGCTGTGAACATCTGTTTTACTTGGTCAATTTTCCCATCAAACATGTTAGGCATGACAAAAATAAGTAGAGACATCAACTCAATCAGGTTATTCTGTAGTGGTGTTCCCGTTAGCAGAAGTCTGCGTTTAGCCTGCAAGAAATGAAAGATGTGAACTTTGAGACAACTACGAGACACAGTGATATTTTTGTCTGGGATTCAAAATAAAAGGCCTCATGACACAAGTCACAGAATAGGAAAATTCATGTTATTTTTTAACTATATATATATACAAAATACTAATTTATATTATTTTAGAAGTTTATAAACATTTTAGAATGAAATTTGATTACAATCTCTATCATATTCAGTTGCATAATATTTTAATAAACTGTTGTATTATCAATATAAAGTATAATATTTAATCAAATTAGGAGTTCAATTAAGAAAATTAAGCAAAAAAAATCTATGTATGTTTTCTGTACCTGAAAATATCAAAACCTTTAATGTATTAAACTTCATATAAACAAGCACTGTAAGAATCTACATTAACACTTGAATAACTTGTACGAAATAATGTCCATAAAGAGTAAACAGAGACAATTACCCTCCAAGTCTTACTTTGTCAGCAAGATATGCTAAGATTTACTTTTCTGAGATTCTGTTAAAGTATATCAACTGATTGTAACTTTTCATGTGAAACCATTGACCTTGAATTATAAGACTATGATAATACAATCATTACAAAAAATAATAAAATATTTATATCAGGGAGCAACACTATACATCTTTGCACCTGTAACAAGAACTGATCTATTAAACAACAGGTTATCCTGCTGCATTAATACTCTTCAACATGTGGATTTCATGAAATATTCAGTAAGACAAAAGCATACTCACTTTAACTCTCATGAGATGCTGATACCTCTGAGATCTCATGTTTTTAAGCATGTGGGCTTCATCAAAGATAACGTAATAAAATTCCATTTTCTTGAACATAGCTCTATCCTCTGCACTGCTAGTGATCATATTGTACCTGTACAACCAAAAAAGGCATTCCATTAAGTTCCCACTTATATTTCTCAATCTGACTTGTTAATTTATACTTTTATTCTTCACACTTCTAACAAATTAATGTACATGGTTTAATTTAATCATATTTTAAATTTAAGAGTTTCTGTTCAATTTGTAAAAATAATGTTGTAGGCTACATTATTTTCAATTAAAAGTTTGTATTGTTTTTGGCTAAAGGGAGTTTGACATCATTTGATAAGCACATGCTTTAATGACTAGAACCTGTTTGGAAGTCAAGAAATCAGTACAACAACATTAAACATTTGTCAGTGAACTCAGGTGATTTGATTAACAATTTGTGAGCCTGTTTCAGATGATTGTTGATTTTATTACTGAGCTAGCAAGATACTTCAGTTTCATGAATATTGAGCTTCTATTTCAACATAGTACTCGTAATAAGTACTGTAAAAAGAGTTATTGGGAAGTTAGGCCTATTGCTTGGTGAACATTAGATTAACTTATTTGCATAAAAGTAAAACTATAGACGTTGTAGTCAAAGAAATAAGCTGCTTTCATTAAGTGGTCTGGACTTTGCATTCTTTTTTCACTACATAATAAAAAAAGAAACCAATAAACATCAGAACTGTTACACACTTACGTGGTGATTAAGATGTGAAAATCTTCAACTTCATCATTTGCTATTTGTAATCTCAGTTCCCTGCGTTCATCCTGTGACCCATGATAACATAGGACATTCAGTGTTGGAGACCAGGTAAGAAATTCACGCTGCCAGTTATCTAACCAAAATGATATATTTACATAAATTTCAAACATCCTCACTACTTAAAGTTTTTTAATGCATGATCTACCAATAAATTTGTCAATAAAATACCCATAAATGAAAACACATACACAACTTTTCATAGAGGATTGTAATTCAGCTGAGAGATTTTAACAGACTTTCAACCCCTTTTTTTGATATTTTGATCTAATGCTAGTGTTTTATCAGAAAATCCACACTTGGAGATTGAAATATCATTCTTAAATAAATCTTTAAAAAAGGTGGCTAAAATATATCAGAAAATATATGTACATTTTGGAATAAATAGTTCAAACTTAATATCTTATTGTTCTTATGAATAAAAATAAGAGCTATTTTTGTTAAAGATATATAAAATTTGGTAACTTATTTTTTGAACCACTACTATACACATATAATATTTCATTCCTCTTAAAATTAAATTTGATGGTTAATGCCAAAATAGTGATACAAACCTACAAAGGCTTAAAATAAGAAAGCACTTTTAATACAGATGAATTTCATAGCTTTAAAATCAGGTTTCCACAGGCTGATTAAAAAAAAGCTTCCAGGACTTTCCATGATAAACTTGTGATTTTAAGCACCTAATTCACTGACTTTAACAGAACATGAAATCTGGCAAAATTAAACTAGTATTGTATAAAAAATGTGGTAATAGCTGCACAAAAATGCCCTAAGAATGACAGCGACACCGAGCTATAGAAAAAATAGTTATTCATGCAAAAATATAAAATTATAAAACAAGTCATTAAAAGAAATTCTAAATGACCATGTGTTACTGTACAAATCACTAACAAGTTCTTTGTCAGTTACAATCCCCTAAGTATACTTAAATTTTTTCAACTTCAGTTTAATAGCAAGTGATAAATCCTTGTATATTACTCCCAAATACTGTGCTTTGGCCAGCTAAAAACTCCTCTATTGTGTCAATAAAACCACAATATTTATTGAACATACTATTTCAACATGTCAACTTATATCTGATTGGCTGCTGAACATACATCATGGCAAGTTACCATGCCAACCAATTCAAAGATTCATTTATATTATTCTGGAGACCTCTCATATTGTTGTGCACATTAACAATGTAAAACATCTCATGGTTTTCCACACAATTGCACTCCATTATTTTTAAATCTTTTCCAATTTACTGCTGCAATTTCACCTAACAAACATTTCAAAAAAACAGGAAACCTTGTGGGTTAATAAACCTTTTAACCTTTAAATTTCAACATGATGTTAAGCCTTAAGTTTTCTTGTACAACAACACATATCCACATTTAAATAATATTTAAAACAATAATTGTTCTGAATAATTTTATTTATTGGCAGGGGTGCTGTCATGTGTATCAGTCATCCAAAAGTACATAATGGTTACAAGTATAATAACAAACAAGTTTTTTAAGAAATGTATTCAGTTTATTTGTAAAAGAAAAACTAATAAAAACACAAGGACAAAACAATATGAATAATATACATCACAATCATGTATTTACAATCCTGATTGTCACTAAAATATCCCAGCCTAAACTGAACACTGTATAAATAACAGACATAAATCGTATATAAATTGATGGACTGTTTTTAATGGTAAATATTTGACTATATCATACATGGCGGTTAGGTTTATGACACTTATTCTATTGTATTTTTCCTACTTGGATTTGCATTTCTCTTCTCTTTCCACTTATTAGCAAATATTTAAACAATAACTGATGAAGAACTTAGGCTAGAAATTATTTTTGAAGTCTTTATGTTGAAGGTGTAATTAGGAAAATTCTGAAACATCCATGTTCTATCAACAATTTCATGATTCTAGAATAACACCAAATTATTCTTGACCTTATTTTATGTTTGTTTGTTTGTAGTATAAGCACAAAGCTACACAATTTGCTATCTGCGGTCTGCCCATCACGGGTATCGAAACCTTGTTTCTAGCGTTGCATGTCCACAGACATACCACTGTGCCACTGGGTGGCTATTTTTTATTAACAATATCATTCCAACAATAGTCCTGTGACATATAATTGCATTAAAACAGGTGTACATAGTTCAAAGCCTGTTACTAATCAATGTTTCCAAGTCAGCATATTTCCCATTTTTGGAAACACTCCCTTATATACACTTACTTCTATATATGACATGAATAACCATGTCCCCCTAGTGGCTTTCTCAGCCATCATAACATGTTTGGACACCATTTCTTTTGAACCAAAATTTCAAGGAAATAGGTTGTGTCTTTAGTCTGCTCAAAATTTCATATTTTTTTATACTGAAATACAGCTTAGTTACTAAGCGTGATAAATTATAGTGGAATTCTATGGTATTGATGTAGTAATTTATGATTCTTTTTTGGTTATTCAAATGTACATATAAAACCTAAAAAAAATTATTTTGTTTCATATCCTCCACATGCAAAATTTTAATAGGCTTAGCAACCTACGTCAAGCAGCAACCAAGTACAAAGGTCGTAACTAGAAGAGATAATTGTTTGCTTTTCTTCTTTATTACTGTTCTATGTTTTAAGAAAAATAAGTTTAAGAACTTATTTCCAAACAACAATAATCTGTATACATATATAATATATAATAATTGAAATGTGAGTATTTTACAAAATACTAGTCTACTAAAACACGGCCAAGACATGTCACTTTGTAAAGACTAAAGGTCAGTTTTATATTATTAATGTTATGAGATTTAAGCTAATTAGTCAAAATATTTATGTTTTTGTTTTATAATTTGTAGTCATTTTAGAACGAAAAAGGCATAATTTATATTTATTTCCTAATTTTTTTAACGTGGTTACGAGATTGGTCAAATCGACCAAACCCATACAGAGATTCGTTACTGAAAGTAACAGATAAAATATAAAAGTTTTTCTTAAGAAACATTTGATAACTATTTGGACATTATAAAGATTTTGCATGTGGAATTTGAAAAGTTTCTGATGCACAAGAGTATTTTTAATCTTAAAATGAAAATTACTTTGCATGTTGGATAGGCAACATGCGAAAAAAAAAAAAAGGCATGAGAAAAACATTGCTTAACAAACCTTTAAGACTTAATAAAAAAATTTATATTATGCCTATGAAAACATTGTAATGTTTACTGATAATCTGCCGAATTTCGTTGACATACGCTTACTAATTTAAAAGTTATAGCATGAAAACTATAACAAGCACAAAATTGTTATGATGTTAGTCCCAGGGACCAAGCCTGTGCTGAAAGAGTTAAAGGACTTTTCCAAGACCTTCTGATGAAAACCTTTAACTTTACAGGATTTCAAGGACCAAAAAATTTAACAAAATTTCATGACTTTCCAGGATTTTCATGACCTGTGCAAACCCTATTTCATTAACAAAAATCTAACAATAGATATACATATTTCATACGTTACAATAAGCATTCTAAAGTTCAACTGGGCATGTTATGTCTGAACAACAAAGGGTCAAATTTTTTAAAATAAAACAATTTTCAATTGAAAAGAATAAAACTTTTCGTATCATAATCTTCAAATCGAACTTAAAAAAAAGTTTTTATTCTATTCTTCAATAATTTCATAAACTTCCATACACTTTAAGCCTGTAACCAATCTCCATATCAGATGGCATTAACAATCCAACCTAAAGAATTCCCTGATGTTCTTCCAAACCAAATTTTAAGGAGATCTGATCGGTAAGTTTGTTTACCTATGAATATACACAATATATTTAGGCACCTTCGCGATGGAGAGAGTGCAATGTATCCTGGGAAGAGGATTTGTTTCTTGACTTGTCTAAAGGGAAAATAAATGTAAGAGAAGGAGTTCTTCAACTTTATCTGATATATACTTGTTTTGTATTCCAATGACAACATGTCCTTTTTTGTAGTCTGATAATTTATTTGAGGATGAGTTTTGAAGCTTGCCACATGCCACTAGTATATATATATACGTTACGGACGTCCAGACATATGGAAAACACAAATGCAGACTGTCAAAATCTGATCCCTATATCGGCTGATCTTGGGCACATCGGCACCAATCCGATACTTCATTCAGGTTGCAGGCTTAACACACTTTAAACCATGACCTACAAAGTTAATAGTAAGGTACTACTTTTCTATTAAAAAGAGCCTTGTCGTGTTTCCATTTAAATCAGTCTAAAACTTACCTAAAGTCGAGGAAGGTACAACAATCAAGTGAGGGCCATCTTCACCAGTTTCTTTCAGATGAGTTAAAAATGATATTGCCTGTACAGTTTTTCCAAGACCCATCTCATCACCCAAGATACCATTTAATTCCTGTCTATGCATAAGTACCAGCCAGTTGAGTCCTAAGATTTGGTAAGGAGCCAAGTGCAGCCTGAAAAAAAGGTAGCTTCATTACACAAATATCAATTAGCTTAACATCTGGTAAGAAGCCAAACAGAACTTATACAATAGCTACTCAACTTCATCAATATCAGGCAGTTCAGCCTTAACTATTGCAAATTTTATTTACAGCTAGTGCATTTAGGCAAGGTAAGAAAAAAATCTATTTGATTGCTATAAACGTTTTTGTTTTACTAACTTATCTGTACCAAATATTTGCATATTGTTAGTTTAATAGGTAAAAACTGCAAAGTATACATTTTTATAACCTTAAGGATAGACTACACTGCTGAACCAACAGCATTGATTTCAGACCTCAGTTTGTAAAGCAGAAGGCTCACATTATAGGGAGGCTTCTTTCATAATTGGCCCTAGCTAAGATCTTAAAACAAATTGAATGTGACAACTATGTCACAATATCCTAGGAAATGTTCAACTATACTAGATTTGGTGGGTGATATGAAGATCGAGTATTCTTTTATGCATGTTATTAGTTTCCTTTCGGTAAAGCCAATACAGTCTTGCTGACAATAAGGACAAGTACATTTGTAAACTACTAAGGACGACTGTAACACAAGAATATGGTCCTTGAATTTCAAAAGATTTTAGGTGACAATTAGGTTTGAAAATGCATGTTAATTGTACTTATGGGAATGAATACCTTATGAATCTGTCTTAGGTGATTCCTAACGAGTAGAGCATATTTACCTATAAAAGGTAAACAAATAATTACAGGTTGACCTCAAGATGGAAGGCAGAAGACTTTTGAAACTTTGTCCTCTAGACTTAACTGCCAAAGTAGATTCTACGGTCACAAATATATTTCTAAAAGTGTTTCTCTAATAGGCAGTTGCTGCTCATTTCACAGTCAGTTCAAGTAAAGAGTTATTAGTTCCATTAAAATTATGAGCCAAAGACAATGGAATAAGCATCTATCTTATAACTACGTATGTTCAGCCAGACTTCATTTCATAAGCCCTTTACAATTTTTTGAAGCGTATATGGAATTTTATAACTGTTGTCCATCATGAGGAGGAGAGAATAAAAAATAAATTCTTTCCCTTATTCCCTCATAGCCACATAAACATACTCTAAACTGTGAATGTTGGCATTTCAAGAACAATAACTCTGTTACTATGACATTTTTTGTTCATATATGACATGATTATGATATATAAAACACTGTATGACATAACTTTAACTGGATCTCCATGATGAAAATTCTGAAAAAAGCATGATTTATAAAAAAGCAGAAAGCAGGAACCATGTTTTTTTTTATTACTGTAAGTTTGCAGAATAACTTTTAAAATAATGATAAGGTCTCCTACTATTTAAGTCTTTCAAATTTAGTCTAATTTACGATGTATATTAATAAAAAATTTCAAGATACATATTCAAAAATTATCTTATAAGAATTACATTTGTCATTATAAGTACATGTTAGAAATGTTTCTTTTTTTTACTTTTCTTTGGTACAAAAATCTTTAGTTTACAAACATCAAACTACAGAAAAGAAGACTAACTTTTTTGTTAAGGAAGCTGGCTGTTGAGTGATATAACCTTCAATGTCAGTACCATCTCCACGCAATAACTGGCCCACTATTTTCTCCATGTCGTCAGATATCCGCTGACAACACTGCATCAGTTTGATGATGGCAGCCCTCATGTTTATGACATTCTGGGCACCATTCAAAAGGTCTGGTGTGAGATGTTTACACTGTTCAAATTTCTTCACCTACAAGAACAATGTTTGTATGTGGAATAAATACCTTGAACAGAAGAAATTAAAGTTACAATGAAGTGCTTAGGACAAGATCATTTAAGAATTCATTTTTAAAAAAACACAATATATTGGTACAAAAAACAAAAAAATAATTGTTACTACTATGCTAAGATGGAATTTTTATTCATAGACCACTATAACTTTTTTTAACATAAATCATTGGGCTTATGCTGGATAACAAAAACCTTAACATGGCCAGCTGAATTTTGAACAATATCAATAGCACGTAGAAGTTACAGAAACCTAAATGTCAGATCTCATTTCAACGATCAAGAAAGACTCCATTTTTTTGTTTTTTACAATGAACAATAGATGGACAAATAAACAAATACTACATGAAATACATTATCAATTTTTTGGTCCTTTATTTGTACTTAACACTACTTATGCTCTTTTAAGTGAAATAATAGAAAGAAACCTATTCAAACTGACTCTGAAATTATTATATCAAGCATGTGAATGGTCCACAAAATTGGTCTGTGGTTTGAGGACAGTTTTCTGTATTGGTCAGACTGTCCAGTGTTAAGTTGAATAATTAAAATTAAAACCATTGTTTTAAAAATGTAACTCTTCCAGAGCTTAAAGTAAGCACGATTAATTTGAAACTAATTACCCACCTAGAGTTTGTCTTTATACTTTCTCTTAGCTCACCTACTTGGGTTCACATAAATAAATACAAATGTACTAAAGGTCCACTACAGTGATTTTGTTTTGTTAAAAAAGACAAAACTATTTTTCTTCTTTAATATTACTTCCAATAACCAGTATTACCACATTACTTTGTTTTAAATAAAATGCTAATTCTGCATCCTTTGGCTACAAATACAAAGAAGCTGTTCATGGCACTGTTCTACGTGTGTGTGTAAAGAAGTATGTTGTGCTAATCTAAAAAAGTTAAGAAGTAAGGGTAGCTCATGTATATTTTTCACATTCCTGTTACATAAAGTATACTATTTCAAAAGTTTGATGTTCTACGATAAAGTTTTTGATTATAACTATTACTTTGAATACTTTGTAGTTTGAGAGACCAAGGAAGTAGTAGTAGTTTAATTTAAGCCTTTGTCAGAACAAGATTACTGGCACGGATTTAAATGTCATCCTTATTTGATCACTTACCAGACCAACTTATCTAAGATGGATAAAAAAAATTAAGAAAAAAGAAATTTTGTATAATACTTTCTTGAGATAACTGTATCAACTAAGAAGTAGATTTAACATTTGTTACAAAAAATTAAGTACAGACAGTACATAAAAACAACTCACCAAATCTTGCCAGCCAGAAAAAGGTCGACAAGATAAAATACTGTCTACTTTTTTCTTGCTACAACTAGGCACTGTGATAAGCTCTTCAACAGTAGCAGTCTGGAAAAAAGCAAGTACATTGGCTCTAGATGGTGTTAAAGTCCCATTACCACCATCATCATCATCACTGGCTTCACTGTTATACACATCTTCATTTTTGTAGTCATCTTCCTCTTCATCGCTCACATTTCCAATATCTTGTCTCTTCTTTGCCTTAGAAGCTTTGCCCATGTTTCTTCTGTTTCTCTCATCACTAGTTGTTTCACCTTCATCCACATGGTTGTTGACAGAAGAAGCACTATCCAATAATTTTTGTTTTCTTAGTTCATGCAAGTTTATTTTTTTAACGATTTCTGGATTTTTTGGTAGCTGAAGATGATCTTCACTGCCTTTCTCAATACCTTCCTTCAGTTTATACTTTTCACTATTGCTACTTATAGTTAGGCATGATTTCTTATTGACTGTTGGCTCAGGTGCAGCTGAAGTTGCCTGTGTTTTCAGTGCTTTCAAGAAATCCTGTAAAGGTTTTTGTACAAACTGACCTCTACATGGCCGGTGCTTAATTTTACTATAGCTTTTTGTAGAAGTAGTTAGATGTAACTTTGTAAGACATTTATCTTCTTCATCTGAATCATTATAAACAATTCTTCTGAGCTTTTGCCGTGAAGAGGGAATATTCAATGTCTGTTTATTGTTCACTGTGTGGTTAGTTTTCTTCATTTCTGATAATGTACGATTCATTGCTGATCCACTCACGTCTTCTGCATTCTGAGAACTTTCATTTTGGGTATGTTTATCTCCAGTAAGCTCACAAAGAGCTTTTTTGACATTCCAGCCACATGTTACTAATATGTCTTGCAGTTCCTGAGAAAAAAAGAAAAAAAGTATTTGGTAATGATAGTCTTTAAAGTGAATGAATTACTTTAAACAATCTTTTATGTCATTGCAACATAATACTAGCTATTCTAAAGTTTAGTATAGCATCTTTAGTACTATAATATAGTAATTTATAGAGGTTACTTTGCTTTCAAAATTAAACATATAGCCTTAGAAAAATATGCTGTTTAAGTTGCACCATATATATATATGGTGATAGATAGAAGTTCTTAGGTTTTTAAGAAATTTCATCTAAAAATTATAAATTTTAGTACTTAAGAATTCTTTTTATTCTTTTCTGATTTTCCTGTGAACAATTCAAAATCTATTGTTGAACCAAAATGGTTTTACAATTTACTTGCAGCTGCTTTTCCTCTGGAAAAGAAAAAAGGCTTTGGTAATATTTCAATGATAAAAAATACTTTTAATATCTTTACACTTCAAATTTTTTTTGTTTTTTATGGCAACCATTATTTTAAACTGTATTAATTTTACTGAACTTTAAACAAAATTTTAAAACAATACTGAGATACACCACCTTATTATTATTATGCCATTTCATTTACATCTAAGAACATTGCAAGTTTTGAATTAAAAACTTCAATTCTCCCACATTAAATGCTTATGCAGAGTTTTGTTTCAGATTTTTGATAAAGAAAGATTTAATAAAGTTTTATTTCAGATAATAATATTTATATTAAAACAGCAAACTATGAATAAGTCTTCCCTTAGAGATGGGGGCATCATAATCCAATAAGGCTGGGGGATGATTGGGCAACGGCATTGCCTGAAACAGGTCTTCCATAACTTAGCTGGGAATACTTTTACTCTGAACATGAACAAAGACATGGAAGTACCAATATATGGAAATAAATGACATTGATATGTTTTTATTATTAGGAGAGGAAGGAACAAAAATGACTACAGACAGCATTTAACAGAATTAATATTTACTTGCATTAGAAAGTCAGAGTGACTAAAGGTAAGAAATCGCAAAATCTACAAATCAAAATATCAGAATCAATGACTATTTGACTCATTAAAACAATCATAAAATGCAGAGAAATATGTTTTGAATGCTAAAAACAGAAAGGCTAAATCAATCCACTTATTTGCTTTTATTATGATAAAAAATGTATGTATTTTTTCTTATAAGAAATCTTGACTCTGCATATGGGAGCTTACCTGACCTAACAGCCAAACATAAAGAGAATGAAAACAAAGATACTAATGCTAAAATTGCAACTAGCACTACTACTCCTTACCAAACACAGAGAGACAAGAGAGTTTTTGAGTCAGTATAAAAAATATTATAAATATAAAACAAGTAAAACTTATTTTAGACGCATTTCTTGTTGGCAATTTGATTTGTTTTCAACCAAAGATTTTTATTTTAGATGCAGTACCATCAATGATGGTTATAAATTCTTGGGCACACAAATACTAATTCCTTGTTTGGCAATTTATTTGCTTTTATAATTTAAATGCTTAAAAATAAGAAAAGGTCTTTGTTATCTACTAATTAAAAAAACAACTAGATAGAAAGACTGTTATTGTCTATAGGTTAATCCTTGTTAATAAATTGATACATTCTACTAAAAAGAAAGCTCATATTGACAAGCTTTTGTTTCTTCATAATTTAGCAGTTTAGAACTAACCACTGTTACTATATTAGTTCCTGCAGTCTTTACCTACTATTTGCTTATATATATAAACTTACAAAGAGCAAAGATGATTTTTGTGTCACATTAACATACCATTACATCATGCTCAGGGAATTTTTCAGTAAGGAAGCGAAGGCCTAGATCCTTGTCAGTGATATGTTCAAGATTTATATTACTGCTAGTTCCATTAGTAGCATGAAGAAATAGATCTTCTTTCAGTCGTTTAGGAGATTCACCTTCTTCATCACTATCACTGATGACAGCACACCTTTTACGTTTTATAAGGCGACAAACTTGTGGAGATTCCAAAGAACTAGGTACAGAATTCAATGATGCAGTAGTAGTAGTGCAAGAACTAGATGTTGGTGTACTTACATCACTGCTGAAATATATACTTAATTTCATTAACATTCAAGAAAAATCAGACATAAAAGTATAGGAATATTTTATATTGTGAGGCCTAATGTCAATGATACTTATAAACATATGTTTTAAATGTGACAATTTAGATACTAAAAATGACAAAGTGTTGGAAACCAATAGGCCCAACATTTGATATACAAATCCCATAAAGTGCATATATTTTTTCTGTAGTTTACATGACTTTTATCACACACAAACACAAGTTTTTCTGGGATTTCTATGGCTTAAAAATTAAAAAATTCTTTATAAATCAAAAATAGGATTTATTTTCATAGCAACACAGATACTGAAAGTTAACATTTTTCTACACTGAAAACATATTTCTAGTAGATACTTACCTCCGCTAACAGAATGGCATTTCCTGACTTGTACTGCCCTCTTTCTGTGCACATTTTTGCTTTCCACTAGCCTTGATACTTCCACCTACCCTCAAGTTCACATGAGGCAACTGTATGATAGCATACAAATGAGCATGAACAACCCTCCACCAATAGCAGTGCGACACAACTCCCAGCACAGTTGACTCCCCTCTATGCAGCTTAGCCCAAAATCACCTTGTGATTGGGTAACAGAAAAGGAAAAGACACCAGAAGAGGAGAGAAAGGGTGGGAAGTGTGAAAAATGGCAAGAATCTTTCAGAAATACATTTTCAGTGAAAAATGTTTACTTCTGATATGATATCTTACCTCTTCTCACAGAATAACTAGAATCCCACACTGACCTGGTGAAGGGTGGTGTAACACTATCTAGATAAGTCCCCTTCAAAAAAGTGCCCAAAGGAAGCCCATGGGGTGTCTGAATAAAGAGTAAGAAGAAGTAAGCCTCCATGGTACACCACCCCAGTGGCTAGAAGCTGGTAAGTGGTAAGGACTCCCATACTCTACTGGAAGAAGATGGGGAGTAAATAATGCGTTGGAGAGTCCAGAAGAATGCAACACTGGAGACAGTGCAATGGATGACTGCAAAAGCCTATTTGAAAAGCAGATCATTCCTGATTCAGTCAAATGAAGGAGCAGCAAGGATGGGCAGCAATCCCCTTCTGCTTTACTCATTTTAGTCCATGAGTGTACAGTCTGGGGCGACCATATTTATGATCTCAAACATCACAAGGAAAAACCTACAAGCAGTGGGCGTTATTGACCTGATTGGACGTACAGTGCAGGTTTAAGAATAAGTATATCTGGTCAGACAAAGCTGCTACTAAACAGGATCAGAATATGTGAGAAATGTCCCTCTAAAGAAGAAAAAGAGGACCTACCCTCTCATAGAGAAACTGTGGAGCTAAAGATGGCAATGGAAGGTAGACAGTAACCTGCAGAGCATGAAGCAGCCATATAATAAAGAAAATGTGAAATAAATGCATGGGGAGTAGTCTACATGCCAGCATGAACTACATCCTCTAATATACAACAGAATTGGAAAGCCAGAGACATGGTAAGGTGACAAATTTGATGAGAGAAGACATGGAATAGACAACCAAGAATAACCCAGGCAAATAATCTAGCAATTCCAACCTATAAAGGTAACAGGAAAAGCATCATGGGAAAGGGAATGGTACAAATGGGAAGAGAGTAGCACAAGCCACATAACAGCAGAGAGCCCAAACAGGAACTAAGAGGTGATCCAAATCAGAACAATGATAAAGGTGAGAAAAGAAAAAGAGAGAAAAGGAAATGAAGACAAAAATACCCTCACGTGAGGGCGATGTTGTGTGCAAAAAAGACCGATTCGGGTATAGGATGACATAGGTCCGGTGAGATAACGTGCAAGATACATCAAAAGTGAATAAATCCACATGCCAACATGAAGGAGAGAAAAGGTTTGTAAGGAGAGAGGATATAAGGAACAGGATGACATAGGCTTGAAGGGAAGAAGCATAAGAGCATGGATGATGACAGTGAGTGTCCAAGCAGGAATTATAGCAGGCCTAAGGGGGCAGCAAAGACAGAAGGAACAAAACCAATAGGGTGGGAACTGGAGAAGTGAAGACACAGTGAAATCTTGTAAAGTGAAAAATGGCTGGCAAAGCTGCAAAATAACCAGAATGGTAGATACTAAAATCCACTTGTTGAAAACCAGGTAAAGAAGGAAGTCAGGTCTGGAAGAGTAGTAAGGGATGAAGGTAAACCATAATGAGAAGACCAACAGCAGTAGACATACCACTTATATTTGTAAACTGATAAAGAGGAAAGGCAAACAATGATAAATCATGTAAGCAACCTGCAGGAAAAATCCAACCCATTTGGCAAGGGACTGGACAAAAACCATGTGTGAAGATGGGGTGTTGGAAGGGAAGGATGGAGTATACCCAAATGAGGTTGACTGAGGAGGGTGGGTGAGAGGGGTTGAGGAAGAGAGGTGTTAGAAGAAGCAGGTTCATGAGTGAAAACCACAGCAGTGCTGGCCAAAGTGGTGCCATCACGATGATGCAACATGGAGTGGACTGAATGACTGAGAGGACACAAGGAAGAAGATGGATGTGTGGATAGGCATAGAGGGAGCAGCCCCCCAATCCTGACTGAAGGCATCAAAGGATGTGGAATTGGAGACCAAAACCTGGGAAGCTTAAAATTCAGGTGGGTCACAAATGCATCCAGTTCTAGGGTAGTTCACTGGGAACACAGCCAGCCAAACACCGGTGGGTTGAGGTACCACTCTGTGGGGGCACGATAAACAATCTATGACCAGATTCAGGGCACCTGGTATATGACAAGCCAACAATCAAATGTGATGATTGTGGGCCCAAAATAGAAGGTCCAACATGTGAAAACAAAAAGACCTTGAACGAGTGCCCCACTTTGCTAAGTGATGTACAAGAGAACCATCAAGTTGTCAGAATGGATTAAAATGACTAATTCCAGAGAGACAGAAGGAAGTGAACCAAAGCCCAGTGGATAATGAGCGGTTCCAAGAGATTGATATGCAAAGATAGCTCTGCAATAAACCAAAAGCATGTACAGATATGCACCCCAACCCTATAGTAAAGCATCTGTGAAGAGGTACACCTCTGGACAATGAGGAAGAAGAGGAACACTCACTGTGGTGTTGTCTCAGTTCAACCACCAGGCAAAGTCCATATGAAGGGAAGGAAGGATATGGACAGGAACATCCAAGAGATCCCGAATTAGATTCCACTAATCTTGTATAGCTCATTGAAGAGATCGCATGTGGGCTCCACGGAGGAGGGTCTCAAAAGAAACCCACATCTCCAAGAGAGATAAAACCTCTCGCACAGTTGGAGAACGAGATGAGGAAACAGTCCAAACCAGAATCTCCATAGATCTCAGGTGAAGGGGAGAAGAGAGGGCTCGGCTGAGATGTAAATTGAAAAATACCCTGAGGCAAACAAGGTATTGAGTGGGGGAGAGGAAGGACTTCATCTTGACCAGCCAACTGACTCATGCAGCCTCTCAAAGAACAAACTGAGTAAGAAGGGAGGGAAAAGATGACATGCAAAGGAGCTAGAAGTAGCCAGTCATCCATATAATGGTGGAAATTAAGGCCCCTGGAATGGAGAAGATGGGCAAATGCCTTGACCACCCAACAAAAAATGTAGGGAGTCGAAGAAGATGACAATGTGGAGGTAACGTCTGAGACATCCAACTTCATCTAACAAAGAACAGAAGTGAAAGCCCAACAAACAGATAGGTAGGACTCCATGGTGAATCAAGGTAGGTCTAAGAAGCAGTTCAAGGAAGAGAGATTGATGACAGGTCCTCAGTCTCCAGTCTTCACGGAGTATACGAACAAACAGGAATAGAAACCAGCTTCAAAGGATCCTTGTTTTATAGTACCCTTGTGAAGATATAGAATTGCCTCGGGAAGATGCAGGCTAGAAAGGGGATCTCGAGGAGGGGGAGAAGGGTATGATGGGACAGGGAGGAGGGGAACTAAAACAAATAATGAGCCCTTCAGAAAGAACCCTCAGGACCTAAGGGTCTGTGGTGAAGGAATTCCAAATGGTGACAAAGTGAAAAGCCTGGCTCCCACTGGACATGTCACCCTCCCCACACACAAGTGGTCACCAGGACTGCCAGGGGCACTAAAGCCATTGACAAACAAACTAGCAGGTAACCTCAGAGACCTTTATAGCAGGCACTGGTAAAAGAGAGAGAAAGGAGGGGGACAGGACATGGGAACAGGTTCAAGAGGAGGTTGAGACAAATGGGAAGCCAATGAGGAAAGAGAACAAAAGAGGGAGGCTAACATGACAGATATACGGGGGAAAAAAAAGTTGGTAAAATGTTACCGAAGTATTGAGATCTAAACCCCACAGAGACCTAAGAGAATCCAACTACTGGGAGCCAAAAAAAAGGAAACATAGACCTATGGGATGCCATATGATGTGAGGGTCAAGGCATACTGTCCTCCAAAACAGCAGTGGTAGCAGTAGTAACATGAAAATCCAAATGCATTTCAACTAAGAGTGGAAAGAGAAGTCAAAACAGAGAGCTCCAAAGAATCACATATTGAAATAAGATACATAATGCTACCATGTACGAATTAAATTCTCAGAACACAAGTGTAGCAAATGTAAATAAAAACTATGTTCCTGTAAAAAACAAAACCTGATTAAAAAGTAATGTGCAAGTGAAAAACAACTCTTAAAAACACAAGTGTCAATCAAGAAGTGATTTTGGGCTAAGCTGCATAGAGGGAGTCAGCTGTGCTGGAAGTTACGTCGTACTTCGATTGGTTGAGTGTTGTTGCATGCTCACTTGTATGTTATCACGCAACTGCCTCACAAAATGTAAGCATATAGAGGATAGTACAAGTTAGAAAAAGCTACTCTGTCAGTAGACGGAAGATATCATGTTGGAATAAGCTGTTCTCATATGTACTACCAATTTCATAAAAGTTTGCCAATAATTGATGATTTTTAGAGTTAATATAACAGTAATCATATGCTAACTGTATTTTTGCAATTTTATCTGTCTGTTTTAGATATATCTGTGGTTCCCGAAACTCCAGAATTAAAACAACAAACGGGACATTTGGTTAAACTAGAAGGTAACGATGTTGAATCCCCTACAAAAAATATAACTGAAAGGTAACTTAGTTTTACTCTTTGAGTAATAACATTTTCCTGTACAATTTTCACTTTTGCAGTTTTTCAATGGATTCCATTATTGAGACTATTGTATATGCAACTAAAAAGCTGGGAAAGTAAAACTTTGGAGAAACAATGCATTATAGACTGTCTGGTATAAAGTTTTAATGAACAAAAATTATATACACACTAAGACTTTTATTCAGAGAATGAAATAAATACTCTTTATGATACTGTTCTAAGTGAGCTATCTGAGATGAATTAAAACTAAGCAATTGATACCATCTAATATATATATATATATATAGATGAAATGTGAAGCAAGAAGCAGTTCAGTCAAAAATGACCCATCAGCCCAGTCCTCCTCTTCAGAATGACATTGGATTGGAAGCATCATTAGTATTTGCTGCAGCACAAATTTCATGCCACAGCCAGGGCAGCCCTGCCCACTCACCAGTATCCAGTGGGACTTTGTCAGTGGCTGATTTACCCTTGGCAGAACACAAGCTCAACAGGATATGGGCAATTCAGAAGAGTGGTCTGGATGGGTACAACCGTTGCATCTACTGCTGACGAATTCTTCCGCTCTTGTAACCATTCAAAATTTATCACCCCACGAACCCATTGCCACAGATGTTGCTTCCATCAGTGTGATAATGTCTCTCACACACAAGTAATACTGAAGGTTGTCCTATAGGTACCAAACTTCTCTGTTGAACCCCTTTTCTGAGCCTTGAACCCAACTCAATGTGTACACCAGGTCAAAATGTCAGTAGAATTTGGCCACGCCTGTATCCCAATCACTAGGTTACTCCTCAGTCAAGTGCTCAATTGAGTCAAACACAAGGCTGTCAAAACTCAACATCAAGAACTGCACTACCTGTTTCTGACTCAGTCATTCCAAGCAGTTGTTTATATTATTTTTGTTGAAGGGATAAGAATGACAGGTGAGCTCACACCACACCGTGAGGAAAAAATATGAGAAAAAAATACACAACGACTTCAATAATGGTGGCAGAAATATAATTTCAACTGGATCGAGACAAAATACTTACAAGTGGGATACATTATCTGCAGAAGGTAAAATCCACAGACAGTATCTCACCTATTATACCAAATGTTTTATTTGGTTATGATTTAATATTTTCAGGCATGCAGACTGAATAGTTTGTAACCAAGCAGTTTTACTGAATATATTCTTAATATTTCTTTCAGTGCAAGGCATAGTTTAAACACATATTGCTCTGTTTTTTTGGCACATAATTGTGTTCACGATTTCATATGCTACATTTTGACCAAACGAATGCATTTTTCTGAGCACTTTCAGTCTACAATGTATCATAGCAATAACTGTGTTTTTCAACTCGTTTGTTAAGTGTCATGCAAATACATTTCTATGTTAAAAGTTATATACGCAGTCTCTTTATTGGAATTATTAAAACAATGATCAATAAAGTACAAACTAGGATTTAGCAAACATGCATACTGTCTACGAAGTTTTAAAGTCTGTTTCTGTGAAGTTATGTATACTATAACTCTGAATTTAGACCTTCAAGAAATTTGGCAAACTTTTCGTAAACATTAAGTGTTTTGTAAACAAAGAATCCTATTTTTTAATCGAGTATTTTTACTAAAGATTTGTCTGTAAATTTCCAAAGCCTTCACTGAGTCAGTCTAAGTGAAAGGTGATTTTCATTAAGAATAAAAATACTTCATCTTACATTTTCATATTTCATTTGCACAACATTTAGAACATAAAAACTGAACATACATACTTTTGGTAAAACTTTATCTTCTCTTACTTTCTCTACCCTATCACTAACTGTTCATGAAAGCATCAACATTCAAGGAAATGAAAAGTTGAAAAATAAAAAATGCAACTAATATAATGCCATCTTTTCCTCTGCACTGACTGCTGTACTGATCATAAATAAAGTCCTAGTTACAGTTTGAATTTCTAACATTTTAACTTCTTATTTTGTGGTTTTACTGCTATCCTTGTTGTACCTACTGAAGTAGTAACTTTCACATGAATAGCAATATATCACAGATGAAGCTAATTAGCTGTTTCCCACAAAGCTAAACACCACTTAATTGTGAGGTGTCCTGTTATGTAGGTTCAAGCTAACGTAGTTGCATGTTTATTTACTGAAATTTTGTTAGGTTAAGGTGAGGAGTCTATAATTCTGGTTCATTTTATTGAAAAATATAAAACAGCAAATAAAAAATATACAAGAAAAACAAGGATTTATAGTACTCACTCACAGTGTATACTCCAAGCAGTTTACACTCAAGCTGTTGTTCTTTCATAAACCTCAAGTCTCACAAACTTTTTACAAAAAAAAAAGAAAAAGAATTCATGTGTTTTTTTCCAAAAGGCATTTTAGGATACAAAAGTATAAGTCAGTCGCTATAATAGACTGTCCCACAACTACTAAATTTATCCAACCTTAGCTAGAATTCAGCCAAGTGAGTAACATAAGTGTCTAAACTAAACAATTGGTAACTAGACTCCTGTAGAGACCATCCTGCTCTTCTTATGGTCAGTGTGAGATGGGAAAGAGCTTCTCTGGTGGGTTTGATATCTCACTACATCAACAAGGTGCAAGTTTTAGATTCTTGCTTGTAATTATGCATAGTTTGTGTTTCTAATTGCATGGAAACTGCAGAGGCTGTATTAGACATTACAAAAGTTTGAAGAGGAGAAACTTTTTTTTAGGTTACTTTTTTTTTAATTCAATGACTATTAGTACATAGCCTTTTTTTTTTCTTCAGTGATGCAACAATCAACTAGGTAAATTTAACTGATTATTGATCCTAGTAACATTGTTTTGGAAAACCAAAATATACTTAAGCATGTACTTAACTATTCCACTTACAGGAATATTTGTATATAAAGATTCATTAAGAAATCTGCTACAAAAAAAAAAGTTCAAACTTTGAATCTTGTGAAGTACTTGAAAATTAAAACTATTTTTTTTCTGTAAGTTTTTTTTTTAAGTTGTATTATCAACAACAATACCTACAAAGTTAGGATAACATAATGAAAATTAACTAACAAAAAACCAGTCAATTTATGATAAAATGACCAGTGGTTCTTACTCAACAATTATTCTTGCATTTTTTGGAAGTTAATATAAAATACAATTTGTAAAAACTGGATTCATTCGTTTTTAAACTTTTGAAATTAGTTTATGATCTTTACTCTTCAAGAAAAATATTTTAATTCTGAAAAAAAAATTAATATTTTAAATTTATTTATACCTTACTTAGAAAGCCAGATAAATTACAATAGTTTTGTGATGTCCTATTCTAATGATAAGTTTGTATTCTGTAATGGGCATATTTGAAATTTACAAAAATTAATTTGTGTTCACGTTAGTTTGAGAAAATCAATGAAGCTTAGTATGAGGGTTAACAACCATGTCTCTCATTTCCAAAATGCAATTTCATAACATTGTAAGTCCTAGAAATCATGGTTTTTTTATGTATATTTTTTATTTATTGTTCAACATTTTAATAAAAATAACTAAAACTTAAGCAATTACAAGCAACTAGTAACTTTATAAATATGTAATATACGGTAATTGAAATGTCATTGTATTTGACAAAATGCTGGTCTGCTAAGTTACAGATTTGTACTTTGTACACCAGGTTTACTACATAATTATAAATTTGTCTACTAAACGTGTTTTTCTTTTACTCAGCTGCAAGGTGCATGTCTCGTGACTTTTTTTTACAGCCTCATTATGGTCAATAAACTTGACATTAAAATATAGTATAACCCAAATTTTCATTAATTAATTTCTTAATTTTAAAAGGACATATTTAATATCTCAATCTTCACCTCTATCCCATGAAGCATCTGTGCACCAAGCTGCCCAGTTCAGATTTTTATTCCTCTACCTCTTAGTCTTCCAAGCTTGGCACAAATTACTTACACTATAGATATTGCTAAGCCATAATATAAATTTCTCCTCCAAGCTTATTGCTTTGCTGAGATATAACTAAGAACTTCAGGTGTTTGTGTGCTTTTCAGATCAAGTGTTTTGGCTTGGCAGAAACAGCAAAATGGCTCATGATGTAAATTTGGAATTACAGCAATCGTTAATTCTCCAGTATGTGTTAGGTCCAATGGATCGAGCCTGTGTATGTAGGCTTAGTACACTGTTCTACAATGTTAAACCTACTTGCTGCTGTCATAACATACACATTCAAAAACAAGTTCTGAGTTTTTAATTAGAACCCTTTCCCTTCTTTTGAAGCCAAGATTATTCCGTAATATTTCAAAGACCTGGTGATTTCTACAATTTGTGTGAATATATTGAAAGAAAAAATAAATCAGGATTTTGAAATATTATACTTGTTATAATCACTTTGCAGTATTTCAATTACATTCTTAGACTATTGTAGTGTGTATGCCTTTTAGAAGTCAACAAAGAATGATTACAATTATACTTGTCACGAGATATTAGTATTAGGCCTACTACATTTTTAAACATTACATTCTTAATCTAGTCAATTATGGATTTTCAATAATTAGAAGAGTGTATAGGTGTTTAAAAATATAATAGGCCTGACACTAATGTCTTATAAAATATAAACTTGTAATCATTCTTTGCCGGCTTGAAAAAGGCATACACACCATCACAACTGTTGTATCAAATGGTTTATATAAATGGTGTTCCAACCACTGCTGCGTTTGTTGTATCCCAGCCTACCAGAAGAGATCTGGATTGAGTGAAACACGTCATCAGCAATTTAGATGACAAATACAGTGTGACTGGAATACTATTATTAATATTATACACTCTTCTAATTCTTGAAAATCCCAATAAATGAGAACGTAGTGTTTAAAAATGTAATAGGCCAAATACTAATGTCTTAAGACAAGTATAATTGTATCTTACAATATCAACAGCTTCTCTGCAGTTTTAACATTAACCTACCACATATAGCTATACCAAGGTAAAAATGCTGGGATGGACAGCAACCTTAACCACCATTATGGGATGAGTTTTTGTACAAAACTTCAACTAGCAAACAAGAGAGCAAATTTAAAAGGTATATTATTCATAAGTTCATATTGTAATGTTGATTCATATTTATTTCAGAAATTCTCATAATAACATTAACTGATAAAAGAAAGTTTGTTTACAATATAATAGTCAGGTAAATACACCATTTCACAATGTCAACCTAAAATTCCTTCAGGATTAATACATATGAGACAGCCAACTATGCTAATTTCAATTCATTATAACATAACCACATTTTTTAAGGTTTCTTTTACTTCAAACACCATTTCTAAATCCATCAGATGCAATTCTTAAATTCTCAGTCTCTACAAAAAAAAAAAAATTTTTCCTGGACATTTATTAAAATATGAGAAATTAAATATTCTTTTAGTCATTTAATAATACACTTGAATATTTGTTGTTTTTCTCAACTGGGTTAATTTTTTACTTGTGTTATTATTACCAAGACTTAAAAAACCTGGACTTAACTGTACATCTTTAATTCTTAGAGAAATGCCCGAATGGAGTCGAGACATTTTTAGAAGGCCAACTAACAAGGATTCAAGTGTTAATAGACCAACAATTAGCAGCAAGTATACTTATCCACCAGAGCCAAAGCGTTAGTGATAAGAAAGATAAAATAACCAATTTGAGTGTATTCTGGGCACCCAACAGAAAACATTTTTCATATATTAATTTACAAGTGTCACAAGCTATTGCTAAGAAATAGTACTTCATCATCTCTAGAAAGTTATATCTTCAACAAGGGAAAATTTCTTTAATTCATGACAACAAAGAAGCAAATTTATGCTTATGAGTTATTAGCATGAGCAGTACATGTCACAGGCACACCACCAGACATAACCTAAAATCCATAATGGTCATATGGCATCCAATAAACATGGTGTTTAACCTCTTCCAATCCAGTATCAATTGTCAACCACACTAAAAAACATGGAATTTCCAAAGGGTTAACAAAAGCATGCACACTGAGCCTTCAATGTGGTAAATCGAGATAAACTTATCCAATAAACCAATTATGAACTTAATGACAATGCAGCACCAGTTTTCTTCAACAATATTGGTATAACTACATATATACACTTGGAGAAGTTCATGACTGACAAATTAAACATACTTATGGAAGAAAACTGTGATGTGAGGTTCCTCGTATTTTAATAATCAACATCACCAACATAAATAAGGTGTGACAGTTACTTTAAGAGATTACTCTGAATACCCCTCAGTATTTAATGATTATATTTCCCATATTTAAAACTTTTTTATAAGCAATATCACAGAGCTGGACACATACTCCATGATCAGTATGCAATGCAAAGCATGTCAAGTATTCTATCTTCTGAATATGCTGTTCACTGACATCCAGAAGAAGAATACAGGATTATTACTTTGAAACCATTGGTGAAAACTAATTGTGACTTTCATCAATGTTGACTTACAGGTCTGGTTCGAATAGTTTGTCCTCTATGCTCTAGAATCTTCTGATGAAGCCATACCAACCCTATACAGTTATCAAGACCAAACTTCTTCAGAATGACATCTTCTAGATGAGATCTGAGAAAATGGTACAGCTTTCAGAACCTCTTACTAAACAGATTAACATCCTTGAATCAGATAACCAAAGACTGAGTATTTTTTCTGATATTTTCATTGACCTTAAGAAATGACAGACAAGTTACATAATTTTCCAGTTACCAACTCTAAACAGAATCAAATGCTTAAATCTTTGACATCCTTACAAAAAGTATGAAATCTGCATTTCACTCAGTTCACATGACTATGAATATTCTAGATCTGTGCAGATGGAAAAGTATCTCAACCTAGAAGAGGAATTTTATGGAAAGATAGGAACAGAAATTATGCCTGATGTTGAAAAATGGCATAAAACTTTGATTTCGCTTGGTGCAACAGCAAAGAAGATCTGTGAGCCAAACCATTCATTTCAAAATGACTGGGATTGATGATGAAGAGATGAATGTCTGCTATGATTTAGGGAAACATATTTGTAAGCTATCTCTACTAAGCAAAATAGTCATTACTGTTCTCAGCCTCTCTTCAACTGCTGCAGCAGCTGAACAATCCTTCAATATACAAAGGTTTGAGCACTAAATATATTACAGTACAACACACTTCATAAACAGTTGGTATGCTAATACACATAACACACAATTTTAAAGATTTCGCCTTGAGAAACTAAGACTGAACACACACATATCTTTTGAACAGTTAGAATATTATGATCAGATTGCCATATTCACAGAATAGGAAGATGAGAAAAAGCTCAAGAAGATAGAAGACATGACTGAAGAGATGTTTCAAAACAGAAATAATGCAGAGAAGTTAGAGGAGAAGAACCATTCTATGAACAACAACTCTTAAGTTTACATCTTTAAAAATAGCTTGTTAAGTCATATTAGAAAAAAAAGAAACAATTCTTTATTTTTATTTAAAAGTTAATTTCAACTGTGACTATGGTCAATTAAATACTTCTGGAGAATTTTCATAAGGTTTTTGATCTGTTTATGTCCATACAAAGAAAAAAAATCACAGCACTATTTTGAATTAACAAGTTTATATGAAAAAGTGGATGCAAAAATTTTGTAAACTTAGTCACTATAGTATTTAGTTTTTTGTTTCATCTCGTAAAAACATGTCATACACTGGATGCTCATAACTGTTTCATACTCTGTACACTATTATAAATACCATTACTATACTTTATTGTTTATTTAACATGTAGTTTTATTAAATAAAGTTATGTCTATGAGAGTCTGTTGGTCTGACTACAAAATATTTTGAAATAGATCAGTATTTATCGATGTAACAGGTAATACCTGCAAGAAAGCATAGCTTAAATGCCATGCATGAAAATGGTAAAATAAGAAAAATTCAAGCAAAGTGTATGAAAACTACCACAAATGTTTTGCTTGTTATGGCTAGTAGCAAAATAAAACGTCTCTAATAATGTGTGTATTAAGTATTGAAATAAGTTATATTATTATTATACACACAATTTTTCAACACCAAGAAAAGAGCATGCCATATATCATCACAGTCTGTAAAACCATCCAATAATATAGATAAAAGTCTATCCTTGCACTGTAACTCTGTTTAATTAAAGCATAATACCTTTAACTCCTAGCATCTACAGACAGTCAAGTGTGTTATATTAAAACAACTTTGAGTATGCAGATCAGGATGTCACATGGCAACCAAAGCTAATATTAAGTCATAGTGGAACTTATTTCTCAGAACCACCTTTTGACATTGTTTGTCATTTCATTGGTAGGTTTGATGCTACTTCAAATTAATAGTTTTTGGGGAGAATATATAATGGCTTTTTCTAATATAAAATATGAATACACACAGATCATAGAGGATGTGTTCAAATTGGGGACTTAGAATTCCCAAGACTGAGATATCCCTCGTACTTAATGACATTGGAAAAAATAAGAAATATGGATTAACTTGGAGAATCAGGATCACCGAGAATGTGACCAGCAAAAGTCATATCCCACACACACACACACACACACACACACACACACACACACACACACAACAAACTAAAGTAAGTACTCTAGTAACAGATAGTAACTAACTACTAGAGGACGAACCAAAACCAAAAC
>NW_013667363.1:145471-148481 GCF_000517525.1 Limulus polyphemus | reverse complement strand
AAAAGTAAAAGTAAATAGTAGGTACTTAAACGTTAGGTAAGTAATACGGAAGGTATACCGACCGAACGTAGTGTACGTACCGACGAACAAACGACGATACTACCACACACACACACACACACACACAACAAAAGTAAAGTATCTTGTAACAGATGATAATCCATGAGCACAAAAACCAGTGGCAAAAGCCATTCACATGCCACAGGCAACATAATAAAGAAGGATCTTCTTTTGGAAAATTAACACAGTCATATGTACACAATTTGCTCCTACAAAATAAATGTTCAACTGAAGCATACCTCAAGCAGCTGAAACATACATTCATGCTATTCCATAAGAAGTCATAACGATCAAGTCACCAGATGCAGCACCTATAGATTTCTGTTGTCCTCATTAATGGAAAGTATTAAAAGAATAGTGGTGCACTTTTGACATGAAAGCCTTACAACAATAAAAACTCTGCAATAAAAACTACATCGCTCTCATCACAAATATGACAATGTGGTGGGGCTCTAAAATTATTTTAATATAATGTAATAAACCTCTGTATTACATTTACATACCAAAAGATTTGAGTATACAGACTGTACTTACTATTATCTGAAGAAGATTCAGTACTACCACAAGGAGTTGTAGCTCTGTTACAGTCATTCTTTGAACCAGAGTCTGTGGCAGAATTAATACTTTGTTCCATATTATTTTCAGTTGTTGTTTTGACTTTGGAATCTTGACATTCAGGTGAACATTTACTGGTTTTTTCAGCATCTTTATTCTGTACATCAGTAATCTTGGTCGATCTCTTCTGAAAACGAAACTGACGGAGAACATTGAGCAAGCTGGGAGATTTCTTTTCACCATCCTCATAGGTGCCTGGCATCATCTAGAAGAGTCCAAGAATTACTTATGTATAATGTATATTTATACTAATGCTGCTGACAAAATTACAATCAAATGCTCATATAATTCCAGAAATTTCATTACTAAAGGGTAAGAAAGGCCATTTGGCCCATGTAGAATATCCCTTTTTTTTAATACTACCCTATTCCAAACTAATTAGAGAAATCCTTTTATTTTACATCCAATGTCTAAAACATTCATCCAAACATCTCTTTAAACTCTTTCAATGCTGCACTTTTACCACATCAGAGTTTGTTTCTAGTTAAACATAAAGCTACACAATGGGCTATCTGTGCTATGGCCACCACGGTTATTGAAAGATAGTTTCTAGCACTGTAAGTCTGCGAACATACCGCTGTGCCACTGTCAGAAGACATACCATTCCATGGGGAAACAACCCTATTAGAAAAGTAAAAATGCCTTAACTGCAGTTTTGTGTGAGTTTTTTATATTTAAAGTGTTCTCTAATCTTAGTGCCTAGAGAAATGTTTATGAAAACATCATCTGAATTTAGGGATCCAAATTTTAAAAAATCTTAAAATCCTCAATCATTTCACTCTCAATCCTGTCTCTTTCCAATGAATGTCAAAACATACTAACCTATCCACATTACGATAACCCCAGCAAACCTGGAATCATCTTAATAGTTTTCTTCTCTAAGCCCTCTATAATGACTTAACATCCTTAAGTCCAATGATCAAAACTGAACATCAAATTCCAAATGAGTTCCACCCAGCACCTTACAGAGCAAATTCAGACTCCCTCTCAACCTGCATTTCAATATTTCTATGTATAGAATTTAAAACCACATTTCTTTATTCCCAGCTAACATACACTGTTTAGATGCTTTTAAAAACTTTGTAATAACTATTTTTCCTCATAAACTTAACAGTTTCTTCAGTAATGTTATAAGGATAATATATTTTGTGATAACCAACATGCATATCCTTACTATTTTTGATATAAAATATCATATGCCAGATGTTTCAGCCTAGCTCATCAAAGAGTTCACATCTCTCTACAAGATCACAGCATCTTCATTACAATATTCAATATCCTTTAACTTAACTCCTTAAACAGAAGCAGACACTGCCAGCATTCAGCTGAAAATCACGATTTCCCTATCAGATGGTGACGGCATCCAATAACATTTATATCTCTTTGGCTTACAACTAATCAAACCATGTTATTATCCAAACTAAGAAAACTGAAATTTGATATGGTATGGTGATAATTATTGGGAAATCATGAAAATAATTCTAGCAGAACGTGCAAAAAATTAGTGGTTTAAACAGTTAATATTATCTGTAAGATTAACAAATTTACTGGATATTCCATTATCATTGTCATTAATGAAAATGAAATCTAGCAAAGAGACTAGCACAGAAACCTGAGCTAAAGGACCATTAACATCACGGTGATTTCACCCTGTTAATAACAACTTTCTGCTTTCTAATCCCAAACCAACTCTCAATCTATTTAACTAGCTTACCTCTTGTTCCAACAGATACAGTCTTCCTAAGAAGTTTCATTTGTAACAACTTATCAGAAACCTTCTGAATCCACTATATTACCCCTATCTGGATTAAAATGTAATGTTTTCAAAGAATATTCGTAAAATATGACTTTCTAAATCCATATTGCCTATCTATGATATGAAACTCATACACTTGATAATTTCTTTAATTATAACTTCTAGTAACTTCCCATCTACTGAAGTAAATACTTGGGTATTATTCTCCTTTTAACTCTCTCAGCACAGGCTCGGTCCCTGGGACCGACCTCACACCCATTTTGTGCTTGTCATAGTTTTCATGCTATTACCTTTAAATTAGTAAGCTTACGTTCTCGAAATTTGGCAGATTATCAGTAAACATTACAAGGCTTTTGTACACAAAATATCAGGTTATTTTTATCAAGTCTTAAGGTTCTTTAACTATTGTTTTGCTCATGCCTTTTTTTTTTGGAATGTTGACTATCCAACATGCAAAGTAATTTTGATTTTAAGATAAAAATACTTTTATATATCAGAATATTTTCAAATTTCACATGCAAAATCTTTATAACCTTCAGATAATTATCAAATAGTTTTTAATAAAAAACTTCTATATTT